>NC_082342.1:114504716-114764716 GCF_027477595.1 Haemorhous mexicanus | reverse complement strand
TAACCACAAGAAAACAGTACCTGCAAAAAGAGGTAGTGGGGTCTTTCTAGGTTTTGTTGCTTCACAATTTAAATAGGATACAGACAGAAATACAGGGTTTATGTAATTCAAAAGCTGGTTATTTTTCAGTATATCCTTTCAGTTCCTCCTTTTAGAAATAAATCTTGTCAGAATATGACAGGTAGCAAGGGGTTAAATTTTAGATGTTACTGAGATAATAGAGCAGTTTAATCTATTAAGAAACATACACAACCAAACCATTTCTATTGCTTCTCTATATATACCGCACTCTCAAACAGTGTCTGCCAAACTCTGAGCAACCAAAACAGTGTCAGTTACACCCTATCATATTCCTTGGGAACTAGAAGTTATTTAAAAGGAACCATGTTAGCCATCATGTAACTTCAAGTAGCAAAAAACCCCCCAAAAATCTAGGATGAAGCTGTAAAGATAACACAGCAAACAACTACTTTTAAGAGCTTTTCTTGTTTTCTCCTTATCCAAAAATCCTAGCATTTACACACAGCAATTAATCTAGAGGGCAAGAGGAAGCATACATAGCAACACAGAAGTAATTTTTAGAACTGCACACCAACAACTTAATTAAAATCAAAGTGCAAAAGCATATGAATACATTTCCACTGTTTTTCACAACTTCAAGAGGAAAAATAAGCTTTTCTTTTGGAGAACTTTCAACTAGGCCTGATGCTCTGGGGAAGTACAATGATGTCAGGAGTAATTAGAAATCTCATTCTGCTCTTATTACTTCACTGCATTGACAGCTTTTAGGTTTTGGGTTGTTTTTCTTTTTAAAAATGACTTAACAGCTGGCAGAATATACTTCTCTCTCACAAATCACAAGAAGATAATTTCTTCTTACTGCACTGTTCCATCAACGCAGACACAAAGGTGGCTGCACTTTCTCTTGAAAAGCTGGCATTCTTTTCCCTTCAGAACAGATGTGATCCCTTGAACATCCTACACTTGCTTGAGGATTCCTGCCAGACCCAGCTACACACAAAGCCATCAGTTCCAAGCACAACTACAACTGATAAACCACTGTTGGCAACAATATGTCATTATCCTTGCTGGATCACAAGGATGCACCCTAACTTTTGTTTCTCCATAGAGTGCTCCAAAGCAAAAACTTAATCAAGACAACCCAGAATATCATTAACCTAATCAGCTTTTTAGTCTTAAAGCTGCCTAAGAATAACATTTATTAACATGGACATGAAGTTTCCATGGGCCAGCAGCTATGCAGAAGAAAGAGCAGGCACTTTGTATAACGCTATATTCGAAACACAAAGAGCTGGTGAGTGTAGATCTCCTAAAAAATTATTTTGCTGTGACTCTTGCTATTACTCAAACACAGGCAACCTACCATGAGAACAGAATTTTGCAGAACACATGGCAAACCTGTCAATCTGACCAGTACAATTTAACAGGCACATACACTGTCCTGATACGGAACCCTCTTACTCCCAAGTGAGACACCAGCAAGCACTGGTAGGACTATTAGTCTAAGCCATGCTGTTTAAAATTCTAACTTTTCTCTGATATTCCTCAAAGTATACTTTATGTGCCAAATCTGAACAAAAATTTCTGCCAAGACATTTGAAAGGTAGACTAGAAACTTATAAAAAAATAAAACCAACTAGAATTCTTTGCGTTTTAGCATCTGCTATAAAGATCAAACCCACTAGGTCTGATATCAAAGTGAATACAAAAAACAGGTATGACAGGAATGACAGGATTTTTATGTCTCTGAGCTTATTCACCTTCCCTGCTCGTGCTAAGGCACCTATTTCTAACCACATTCATGGCTTTTTTTAACGTTCTCATCTGTGAAGATTTTGCATAGCACTCTGATACAATCTTCAAGACCAGGGTTGTAACAGAAATTATTAACAATTTTTAAGCCTTCACCAGGGATTCAAATGATGAAAAAAAACTTTGCACACCAGTCCAATAATCAAATGTCTTTCAGTTACCTTTTTTACTTAGGTCAATAGCAGCTTCTAGAAGAACTTCTAATTCCCCCTTCGGCAATACAGGAACAACCCATCGAGGCCTATATTCAAAAACAAACAAACCCAATTTTAATTGTGCTTCTGAAAAATCAAGAATTCTTGCCCCATTGTAATGCTTTTAAATATAGGCTCAGTACATAGATTTTTAAATGCCCTGACAAGTAATACACTAACCAACCCAAAGAAAACCACATTCTGCTTCAAGCTTCTTTCTCTTTACAACTTTAACCCAACAAAAAAAAGCATTTTAAGAAGTCCAGTGAAACAAAGATATAAAAATTCTGATTCCACTATCAAGATGTTTGCACAACACCTTTTTAAAAAAGTGTGAAAATACCTGTTGATCATGTCATCCAACTTTGCCAGGTCTGTGTGTGGAAACGCAGGCTCCTCATCTTCAAGCTGGGGTGGAGCATCAGCTTGGCCCTGCTCATCAGGCGGGGTAGCTGGGGAGTTCTCATTTGAAGAATCAGGTGAAGAAGTCTAAAATCAAGATGGAAAATACTTCAAGTACTACCTGCACTTGTGTTCCACTTGTTTTGCAGTTTTCTGTCATAAGATATTCCACAGAATCATCTCAATTTTATATTGATACATATCAATATAAAATAATTTTATTTCAGATTTATTAACAAAAACAGAGATAAAATGTGCTATATTTTTTCTATCCTGGCAGTTTAAAAATCAAGCTAGTTTCCTGGTGAGGAAAGTGGGGTTTTTTTGGTAACAGCAGATTTTTCCAGAAAGTGAAATAAATACACTGAAGCTTCAGCTTTTATAATTCTTGTCCAGAAAAGGTAACCACTTTAAATAGAGAGATAGTTTTCAACAAAAGCACAGAAGAAAACAATCATGAAAATCTCAAAGAGTTTGCTAAACATGAGTGACTCAGTACTATAACCATCTACTAATCAACCTTGAAGAACATGATTGTTAAATCCACCTTGATGGGCCATGCAAAATACAACACACTACAAAGATGTCTCTTATTATTCATATACAGAAATAGTATGAACTGACAATAAGAGCAAGACTTAGGAAGACAAAATCTCAAGAACATTTTTTACCTGCTGTGCCACATCTGTTTGGCAGGGAGTGTTATTTTCTTCACAGCAGACTGTAGGGTGCTAGGTTTTGGATTTGAGACCAAAACAGCACTAATAACAAATCTGTGTTTTGTCTGTTGGTGAACAGTGCTATCACAGATTCAAGGCCTGTTTTTCTCTTTGATAACTCCTGTCAGAACTCAGACATAGGCAGGAGATACCATGAGGTGGAAGCAGGAAAGGGCACCTGGGATGTTGTCAGAATATGAAGAGATGCAATGAAGCAAACCAAGGCTCACTTGGAATTAAACCTGGCTAAGGATGTCAAGGGTAACAACAAGGGCTTCTTCAAATACATCATAACCAAAACAAATACAGGGGAAGATGTGGTCCTGTTGCTGCCTCAGCCAGGAGACTAAGGAGAAGGTCAAGAGGAAGGAAGTTTCCTTTGGCTGAGAAGACTGAGTGGAGACCATGTAATTAAACTTCATATCCACAGGTCCATGGGCCCTGATGGGATGCACCCACCCACTGCAGTGCTGAGAGAACTGCTGGAATCATAGCAAGTCAGGAGAGGTGCCTGAGGGCTGGAAGAAAGCAAATGTCACCCCAGTCTTCAATAAGGGCAAGATGGAGGACCTAGGGAACTACTTACTGGCCAGTCAGGCTCATTTCAACCCCTGGAGAGGAGACAGAATAGCTCATTCTGGAGGCCACCTCTACCCACATGGAAGACAAGAAGGTGATCAAGAGAGGTCAGCATGGATTCACTACAGGTAAATCATGTCTGACCAGTCTGATTGCTTTCTATGATGAAACAATTAGCTGGATGGATGAGGGGAGAGCAGGGGATGCTGTCTGCCTCAACTTCAGCAAGGCTCTGACACCATCTCTCACAGCATCTGCATTCACAAACTCAAGAAGCGAGGACAGGGTGAGTGGACGGTGAGGTGGACTGAGAGCTGCCGGAATGGCAGATCCCAGAGGTTGCTACTCAGTGGCACAGGGTCCACTTGGAGGCCTGTCCCCAGTGGTGGCCCCCAAGGTTCAATACTTGGCCTAGGACTGTTTTACTTATTCAACAATGACCTGGCTGAGGGCAGATGCCTCCTCAGTGAGTTCTCTGGTGACACAAGGCTGGGAGGAGGGGCCAGTACCCCAGAGAGCCCTGCAGCCCTGGGAAGAAGCTCAACAGGATGGAGAGATGGGCAGAGAACCTCCTGAAATCCAGCAAGGGCAAATGCAGGGTCCTGCTCTGGGGAAGAACAACCCCAGGCACCAGGACAGGCTGGAACTGACCTGCTGGGAAGCAGCTCTGGGGAGAAGGACCTGGGGGTCCTGGTGGACAATGAGCTGTCCCCGAGCCAGCACCGTGTCCCTGGGGCCAAGAGGATCAATGGGATCCTGGGGTGCATTAGGAAGAGTACTGCCAGCAGGTCAGGAAGGTGATGCTGCCACTCTGCTCAGCCCTGGCGAGGATCACCTGGAGTGCTGTGTTCAATTTGGGGCTCGTAAGTACAGGAGAGAGGTGGAGCTCCTGGAGCAGGTCCAGCAGAGAACGGCAAAGATGATGAAGGGACTGGAACATCTCACTGAGGAAAGGCTGAGGGAGCCGGGCCTATTTAGCCTGGAGATGGCTTAGAGGAAATCTCATCAATATCTGCAGAAAGGTGCCAGAGAATGGACCAGGCTCTGCCCAGTGATGCTCGGCAACTGGACAAGAGGCAATGGGCAAACACTGAAACACAGAAGTTCCCCCCGAACATAAAGAAGAACTTAACAGTGAGGCTGATGAAGCACTGGAATGGATTGCCCTGAGAGGTTGTGGAGTCTCCTTCTCTGGAGTTATATTGCCTGGTTACAATCCCCAGTAAGGTGGTATAGGGAACCCTGCTTGAGCAGGCAACCTGGATTAGATGACCACCAGTTGTCCCTTCAAATCTTACCAATCCTGTGATTCTCACTTTGCCCCCAGCAGTCAGCAGGGCAAAAGGCTGGGAGGGGACACAGCTGGGAGAGCTGACCTGAAATGACCCAAAAGACACTCCATGCCATAGAGCATCACACTTGGCAATAAAACAGAAGGGTTTTTTTCCCAAGGCAGCTGTTGCTTGGGGACTGGTTGGGCATCATCAGCTGGTAGTGAGTGATGGCACTTGCATCACTTGTTTCCCATACCCCTTTCATTTATTAAACTGCATTTATCTCAGTCCAAACAGTTTCTCACTTTTTCCTTCCAATTCTCTTCCCCATCCCACTGAGGCAGAGGGAGTGAGACAGTGGAGACTTTCTTGGCAGTTCAGGGCCAGCCCACCACACATATCAAAGTACAATTCACTCTCAGGAAGGAGCAATCACTAAACCTTGAGGTATTAAAAAAATACCATCTTCACACTGAATTAAATAATAAAGCATGGTTCTTCTCTTCAATGGCTTTGGCTTTACATGATACTGCGTCTTCTCAATGGTATTTTTTCCCCCAACAAAAAAGAATCATTACCCTGTGATGTAATATATGAAAGATTTTGCTTTTCTTTGGAAAGCAAGGAACATGAGAAGCTGTTCAGGAAGTCAAGTACAATGAACAGAAACCCGGATGCAGTTGCTCTGGAAAGGTTGATACCTGAGTGAGCTGCTTTATCCAGAAAGTGCTTTTGCAAAACTGAGCGAAACCAAACTCACAGATGTAGTATGGTTTTACCAATCTGTGGCAGGTTCTACAATGTTGTTCTGAGGAAGCTTCTGGTACTAATCCAAGAAGACTTTTTATCCAAAACAGGTATGCTTGAAAGAACTATGCCACTGCCAGAAAAGGAAGCATTTTTGCAATGCCATGCTCTCTAACCATATTTACTTTGCCAATACCACTGCCTTCATCCCTCAAAATATTGCTGTACTTCCATACATGCACACAAAAACATCTAACTTAACTAGAGATCTCCAGAAATATAAAAATTCAAATAATTCAGGAACACTATTTCTAAAGAACAAAGTCCTTTATTTTTAGATGAATTGATTGTTAATACCATACCTGATTCTGCTGGAGGGGAGGCTGGGACTGTCCATCAGGAGCCTGGCCCTGGCTATCATTCCCTCCTACCGGAGAGCCACGAGTCGTGGCTGTCATACTCGACACAGGGCAGATCTTTGCAATTTTGTCTGCTTATGTAGTTGATGTGAGAGAAGAAATTATAGTCCACTTAGTAAAGCTGAAGTACCAGCATATGCTTGCCTTAAAAAGCTCCAACTCAAGAACATGCCATCTTGCAGAGACCATTGCATAATCTGGAGAGGAAAAAAAAAGACAACATCCTGTATTAACAAATGCACAGAAACTCAATCCACACCTGGAAAAGAACATTACAGAAACAAATACACTGCTATAGAGAATCTCCTGTTTTAGACTTACTAGTTCGTTTTATTGAATACAACTGACAAAGTCACATTTGAAATATCTAACATTATTTTAATGTTCTAAGTAAAAATTACATTTACAATCACCTTTATACCACTGAGAAACTGACACACCTTCCAAATGTGTGTCTGTTTACCCTGTGTTCAGAGTAAATGTGTGCAGCTCTTTGCTCTGACTCTTTTGTGCCTGAATTCCTACAGTAGATTCTCCATCTGAATTCATGGTGCTGCTCAAGGTCTATGTAGAAATGACTTGGTTAAGAGCCTAAAAAGCCAAATTTGTAATCTTTGCAATACTCTCCTCCTGACACCAACTGCAGATGTCAGAGGGAGTTAAGAGACTGTTCTACCTCAGCTGAGACTAATAGAAACCCTGCAGCCAAACTCCTCTTAGCACATCAGTATTCACCCAGGGAATTTGACCTGTATTCCCTTTATCCAGCATGTGCCTATGAAAGCCTGAGTCCACTGGCCTGTCAGCCCCACTACGAAACCCATCACATCCCCACCAAGTGATTTAGCAGATTATATGAAGAAAATTGTGACATCAGATTTGTTGAACTTGTAATGCTATACCAACAATTCCATATTCACTGTGTTTCAACTTCACAGTGTTATATACAGACAAAAAGAGCAGCATTAAGTTATATCAGCAATTACACTCTATACTACCAGGCATTGTATAACCACGGAAGCTGAAATGTAATTTCCCAGAGCAACTCAGACTTCCAAGCACCACATAAAGCAAAAACAGTTCCCAAGAAGTTAAAAAGCCAAGGTGATACAAAACGTTGCATAAGCTTCCAGGAAGATGCATTTGGCAGTGCGGAGATCCTGATCCAATCACCAAAACCTCAAGTTAACAACTGGAGTGAAATTTCTGTTGTAACACTATGCATATTCCTAAGTGGTTTATTACCATGTCTCATCTCAAGTTAAGTTTCAACACTGTTATCTTTCTCCAAGGCGCTTTAAAACCTTTTCTTATATTGTGTGAATTTGCAAGGCATTACATATACAATAAAAATTGACTGAATACACTCTAACTCCTCTGCCTAGTCTCTAGTATTAACAGCACCAACAAACTTAGAGATCTCTAATAATGTCATTAGAATAATGTTCACTTTTGAGTAAAATTGCACCATTTCAAAACACTCAACTGTTAACCATCTCTAGCTTTCATAATTCATATTCATAAGGCTTAGTAAGCTTCCCAAGTCCAGAACAGATGCATTACCAACTCAAAACTTTCTTTAGGAAGAAACTGATTTTTGAAATGCAATTTTTAAAACTAATGTATTTGGTATTTAATCTGTGCTTTTTAGAAAATGCCCTCCTGAGTATTTGTCTTCTACTGATGTTTGTAAACATCACTAAGTACAAACTACCAGCAAGAGTAAGTTTCCTGACACACACACACACACACACACACACACACACACACACACACACACACACACACTGCAGTCTACTGCAGTTCAATGCAGTCAGTTCTGCACTACCTGATGGAGGTTTGGAGGTACTCACATAAACCAGTGAAATCAAACTGCTGCCAACTCACACCGCACTCTTCCGCAGCCCTAAGCCAACACCACCACAATAAACCTTCTTTAATCACCACCATTCTTCCTTAACAGGGCTGGGTCGCAGAACAGCCACATTAAAAACTTGCGCTGGCACAAGGAGCAAGGTAGCAAAGAAGCAGGAAAATGGTAAAACAGCTCATTTCAGCAGCAATCCTGGTCCAGGCTGGCTTAAACTGCAGGCAGAAGTGTCCACCAGCAGCTGTGGTTCCAAAATAGCTGATGCCACGGGCAAGCTGCTTGATTTCATCTCTTCCCTATTCTAATGCTTTGGGCTGAATTATCATGAAGTGAGCTGGTTCTGACTCCTAAAGGAAACAACAAAACCCCACCAAATGTACAAAGACTGATTATTTTTCAGATTTTTTAATTATCTGAAGTAGTGCACTGCAAGGCCAGAGAGTACTCACCCTAATGCCAGCCAGAGAACCAGGACAAACTGCAGCTCTCCTGCCAGACTGACTGACATTAGTGTGAACTTACTCTCAGATTTGCCTCTGTGCTTAGCTGAAGGATGTGGGCAAAGCATTCTTGTAAATTCCATTCTGCTCAAGGCAAGTAGCACAATTAAGAAGATACAAGAAAGCTACTACTGAAATAACCTATTTACTTGAAATCTAGCAAATTCATAGAATGAAATAAAATCTAAGAAAAATATGAATTTTGTAGATGCCAGTAAATACAAAACATTTACATGAAGGATTCATCTACATTTTTCTTCCTCTTATTTAGGGATTGTTTACTTTAGAGTCTAGTAATGATTCTGCATGCATATTACTTAAATCACATTCCCAGGAAAGTGTATTTCAGGGCTTACACGGAGTTTCACTTGTCTTAGTCATGTGCATTAGACAAGGCTAACTTCCTAAGTGAGTCCATCACTTCTTCCTCCAAGTTTATGTGATGTCCTCAAGACACACAATAGTAACTTCAAGTTATGCTGCAGCTAACTAAAAACATTCCATCTCCAATAAATCATCTGAGGGCTTCTTGTAGTCAGAGGCATGTTCTCAATTGCATGGATATACTTGTTCAGGTGTTTTCCTTTTAATTACAGAATATACAAACATATTTTCATAAATGCAATCATAATCCAATTCATGCAATTTAAACAGCATTAGAAGGCAGTGGTTCACCAGTCCTGTTTTCAGCCACTCAATTCACCATTTACGTTTCAGAGAAAACATCAAACTGCATTCCCAGGGAGAACACACCAGTGCTTTAACCTCTCTAGAACTAATAAAGCATGAAACTTTGAATTCCCATCACTTCTTTAATTCAGACTATTCAATTCAATTTTTTAGAGTAAAACGCACCAAAGCACAGTTTGGCTCAGCTCAAGAATTGCCTTTATACCTATTTACAATTAATTTGATAATTTATAAACAAATGTAAACTGATGCAGTGACATATATTGTTTATATGTATTCAGCTGAATTGTTCTATTGGGCTGTCTGTACACTTATATAAGTGTGCAGACAGCCCAATAGAACAATCCAGCTGAATTCAACAATCCAGCTGAATTCTAATGAATACTCTATGTTAGCTTTTATATACATCTCATTTCTATTATTTGTGATTTTGGATTCAGCACACTATCCTAGAATCAACAGAATATACCGAGTTGGAAAGGCTCCACAAGGATCACCAAGTCCAATTCCTGGCCCTTCACAGAACCATCCCCAGGAGTCACACCATGGGCTCAAGAATATTCACAAATGTTTCTTGAGCTCTGCCAGGCTGGTGCTGTGCTCAGCCACCCTCTGGGGAAGAACCTTTTCCTGATATCCAACCTAAACCTCCCCTGCACAACTTCAGGCCATTCCCTGAAGTCCTGTCACTATCACCACAGAGCAGAGATCAGTACTTGCCCCTCCTCTGCCCCTCACAAGGAAGCTGTAACTGCAGTGAGGTCTCCCCTCAGTCTCCTCCAGGCTGAAAGACCAAGTGCCCTCAGCTTCTCCTCATACAGCTTTCCCCCAAGACCCCTCACCATCCTCATGGCCCTGCTTTGGATATTCTCTAAGAACTTCACATCGTTGTGTACCAGTTTAGGGCGAGGCACCAAAGAGCAGGGGACAATCCCCTCCCTTGCCCAGCTAATGATGCCTGACACCCCTCAAGACACAGATGTCCCTCCTGGCTGCCAGGACACTGCTGACCCACCTTCAACTCTCCAATGACCAGGACTCCCAGGTGCCTTTCTGCAGCACTGCCTTCCAGTACTTCATTGCCCAGTCTGTCCATACATCCAGGGTTGCCCTATACCAGAGGTACAAGTTACCACCTTTACCCAAAGCTCTGAATGGATGTTTTAACACAGGGTCAGGATGGAGACAGACCCCTGTTAAGTGACAAACTCACTCCACTACTGCTAATCTAGCAGTTTATGAGGCTATGAAGACTGAGTCAAATGAATCCCACTGACTCTTGCTTTTGATGCCAACTGAGAAAATTCCTATTTGACATGTTTTTGTCCTATGTTTTGTTCCTATTTGACATCTCCTTTTGTCACCCTGATGCACCACTAAAGCACAAGTGAAAGTCAGTTTTTGCTCCACCTGACTCCTTGGAATTTTAGCAGCTCCAGAAAAAGATAACTATAGATTTTTTGACTCCTATGGTCCCCATTCAGAAGGCACCACCCAGGAGCTTCACGAGAGCTGCCCACACAGAGGACACCAGGCACAGCACTGTCCTCCAGGAGGGGCCTCTGCTTCCAGACTCAACCATTCAGTACAGTTGCACACCTGAACCTCACCTCAGCTTCCACAGTCTTCAGTCTCATGCCTACATGGCAGATTAGATTAATTTTGTTTTGGGGAGAAACCAAGCTTTTCAAAAGCCAGGGGAAAATAAAAAAAATCAGATGTGCGTTCCTGGATAAGTGGTAGGTAAGAAGCAAATATGTACACAATACTCTGTTACAGGATAACACAAAGGATGGCATCCTTTATCATTCAATGATAAAGGAACAAATATCTTTTTCTAATACAGATAGAATGGCCTTCATTTGAGTTTCTCAAAGTCTGCTCCTCAAAAGTAACTGAAATACCCCACTACATACAGCCTTTTTCCCTGAATTAGCTACTTAAAATACAGAGTCTCAGAAAAAAGCAAATGCAAAGTACCAGATAACAGAGGCAGACCTCAAAATACATTTTATAATTAATGAGCATTACCTAAGCCCTATCTAGGGAGACATACCTATTTTTCCCTTAACTGAAGTATTCTGGTTATGCACAAGTGAGGACTTAAGTCACAAAATCTAGTTTGCCATGTGGTAACAATGAATGCCAGAGTAAGAGTTGCTTAACATGTAACAACAGAGCTTTCTAACAACCATACAGCAATTTATTTACAAATGATGTTCCCATGAAACAGGAGGTCATAGATGTGCTTCAACAGATGTGTGATGCCTACTGCAAAAAGGCTTAACAGCAGCAATACAAATTTGAGGTTGAAAGGTATCACTGATTTGTTTCATACAGGATTCTAGGAAGTGCCTTCTTAAAACCTTAATAAGTACTGACTCATCACAAGGATTATGATGTGATTCTAGTTTAAAAATTCTAGGCTTCTACCCTATGCCTTTATTTCAACCAGAACGACTTTTCAACTAGAAACACCTCCCCCAAATCTGTAACACTGACCTAATTCAGTAGTTACAACATATAGACACCCCCACACATTTTCCATTTTCTTTCCTCCCAGTGCCTTGTATATTTCGGGGAGGAGGAAATTATTTACATAATCAGAATAGAGAACTGGAGGTCACAGCATTTCACTCATTAACATTAACATGCAGTGAAAGTGAAATGCATTCAATGATTAATGCAAAACCTGTCATTAAGCTACTATACAGAATAGCAAGAAGTGTCTAACTTTCAACATTTAAAAAATACCTGATAAGCAGCAGTCAGAAAATGTTATCTCAAATAGCAAATATTACCAAAAAAAAACCCCTTTAAGCTCCTTCTCCTCCTAAAGAAGTGAGTGTATATGAGACAAGGTCAACGGCATCAGGTTCCAACATTAGTTCAAAGCAATAAATGTCTTAATGGTAAAGTACAGGACGGAATTTGAGTAACTGTGATGGTTACAAACTAAAACTATTCTCACTGAAAAACAGGTTAATTCAAGTAACCTTTTTTGGTGATCATTCCACATAATACACCTGAAATTAAGTCATTTGGCAGCATAAGTTTCTGGAAGATTGAGAACATCTATGTAAACATACAATTCCATTTGCCCTCAAATTCAGATAACAAAATAAAGGGGAATTGTCCTGAAACATAACTTCAGTTCTTTCAAGATTATTTTCCTTTTTATTTCAAAACTTGGTGTTGGGACTAAGCTCAGCTAAGATACATCTACTTAACAGTATCCAATTTCACCATGTTCAAGATGCTCCTACATGCAGCATTCACATGAGTTTAAGCAAGCAGTAAGAGCACAGAAAGTGAACTTCCAAACCTGAAGCCCAAGAAATTCTAATCAAAACAAACTGTATTCAAGCCAAGGCTGACAACAGGATTTGGCTCTGCACATCAAGGCAGCAAAGCCAATATACTCAAAACGTATTAACTTGCTTCACAGCTTTACAGAACAGTTTGGGTTGGAAGGGACTGCAGTGATCATCCAGTTCCAACCCCCTGCCATGGACAGGACACCTTCCACTAGACCAGGCTGTGCCTTTGATCCAATCTGGCCTTCAGTACTTTCAAGGATGGGGCATCCACAACTCTCTGTGCAACCTGTACTAGTGTTTCACTATAGGAAATAATTTCTTCCTAACATCTATTCTAAATCTACTCCCAGTTTAAAGCCATTCTCCCTGTCCTGTCACCACATGCCTTTCCTGTAAGCCCCCTCTCCATACTAGGAGGGGCTCTATGATCTCCCCAGAGCCTTCTCCAGGCTGAAAACTCCCAAACATGTCAGTGTGTCTTCAGAAGAGAGATGCTTGCACGAGGAGTAACTTCCCAAAAGACTTAAATAAAAAAAGGAAACGCTTTACATCAAGGGACTGTCTTGCTTCAAAGCAGTAATTGCTGAAGGCCAGGACCTGAGAGGGAACTGGAGAGCAGCAGCAAGTGTCTTTCTCCAAAAGACATTCACCTGCCAATAATTCTTGGGACATGTAACAGTCAGAGAGTGTACCCCTGATTACTTACGGCACATGATGCTTTTTCACAAATAATGTAATGAAAGGACAGGCCTTCAGATCACACACTTCATTCTGGCTACCAGATGGAAAAAACAGCTTCAGCTCCTGTTCTGAAGTGTTTAGCTCATGTGACAGTAAACAGAAATGAATACAAATATACAGCACCCAGTCAATGCCTTAGACTAAAACCCACCAAACGTTAAGACAATTAACTGAGTTCCCCTCAGGGAGCTGTGGCCCTGCTGTCATGCTTTGACGTAGGTGCACGTCCCAGGCTGCTGTCACAGACAAAGTGCTGAGCAAGACTGGGCCTCTCATCCTGTACAACCACTCCTCCACTCTCAGGAGCTTTCACTGGGAGTCACACTGGTTCAACTGGTATCAAAATACATCCTCAAGGATATTCAGTGTATCTCAGTGACAGAAGGAAGAGGGACATAAATGTTCAGCCCCTAAAATTCTATTATTTAAACTAGTGGTCTAAACATTGCCCAGCAATGAAGAAACTGCATTCAAGGCACTGATAAGTAGCTAAATAATATGGGCTTTTATGATGGGAGATAAAAATTGTAGTTGTGACAGTAAAAAAACCAAGACTTTTCAAGAACAGAATCCAGTAAATATAAAAGGCACTGGAAAATGCACACACTGGAACATAAGAAAAGCAAACTAAGTGACTTCTATCTAGTAAATGCAAAAATCTATCTTAAAATGCTTAAATTGTTTGAACCACGACTTTCACTTACTATAAAGACCTTTTCTTGAATTCCCAATGAACATGCAAAGTGGGTAAGACATCCTTTCACCTTAGTATTAATAGAATGAGCTACAATAGGATATACCTTCAAAACTAAAACAAAAAAAAAAAATCAAAGAACTTCAGAATATAATTTGTTCCAGTCAGACCCAATTCACACTGTTATATTTTTTCCAATTATGCTACAGTTTATTTATGCATGAAGCTGTCCTTCTGCAACCCAAAAAACCATGTTCTTGGCAATAGAGCCAATCGGGACTGAGCTGATACTTCAGGTCCAACTGCAAACCCAGTCATTTTCAGGCAGCCATAGAACAGTTCAGGCGAGGACAAGGAATACATTCACAGTTGGTAATCTATCATCTATGGAGTTAATTGTTATTGCATCGTTACATCTGTCACTACTTCAAGAAAATAGCATGTCTAAAGTTTGCACTGAAGACTGATTAAATGCTCTTCGTCCCTTACTTCTGATTGTTAAACCCACAGTTTGGTCCTGGATTCATCCAATTCAAAAATGGATGTGACAGCTACACCTCTGCAAGCCATGGACCAAAATTCATTATCAAAGTTCAATCACACTTGAGCAAAAACAGTCCCAGTGTTCTGGGAATGCATCTGGCATCCTCCCTTTTCACTTGCACAAAGAACACTTTTACTGAATATGTTACTCTTTATCATTTGTGCTTTAGGAGTTATGTTTAGAGATGGTTTCTCTGTATGTACATTATTCTTAATTGAAAGTGTATCTATATATAGGCGGTAGTGGTATCAGCTGCTTTTCTTAGCTCTGTGTGCTAATTCAAGCAGTCAAGTGTTTTCTTGCAGCATAAGCTAAAAGACCTGCAAAACACACATTTTAGATGTATTGGTTCTGTTCTTGAACTCCACAGCTTAAAAGCTCCTAGCTTGAAGTAATGCCTTATTGTATTTATAATTTGGGGCTTCAGAACCAAGGAGGAGATGCCATGTCATGTGGAGGAAATGCTGCACCTCTTCTCAAAAGCTGGAGGAAAAGGTAGGTTCTCCTGCTCTTCCTGATTTTGTTTGTGTGCCTGATTGGCAGTTCTGATTTTTTTGAAAGTGCCAGTTAAAAGTACAGTTTGTGTAGTTCTTGTCTGCTGATTTCTCAGTTCTTTTTCTTCTCTGATAAGCCCAAAAGTCAAAGAGAATAAAAACAGCAATCTTAAAAGTACATCTTTATTCCCTAACTGCAAGGGAGTAGATAAATAGTTGCAAACCCCAGAACAGCCAGGCTACCCTGGCAATGGATGGTCTCTCATGTTCTCTAATGGGCTCAGATATTTGATTCATCCCACTGCAGTCTCATCTCACTGGAGCAGCAAATTGGTGTGGAGGGAAAACTTTCTGGCTACTTACTTTTTCCCTAGATGTAAAAGGCTGTAATTCACATGTTTCTTATCAGTTCTGTGACAAAAATTATGTTTCTATTAAAAAAAACAATGCTAAGATTTATTCTTGCTAGAAACATACAATTGTGGTGTTCATAGGCAGTTGCTTTTGTAAAATAACTGATTGTTTTTTGTCATGTTCACCAATATATATAAAGTTTTCTGTATGTGCTTTTTTTAGGTAAATGACCTGACACTTGGCTGTGTTGGTGCACATTTTATTGTGCCAGGCTTACCAGATAACTCACATTACTCTGTGATGTGCTCTTACTGTTTGTCACCCCATTCATTTGGGTGCCATGTGCAATATTTATTAGTAATTTTATAGTTTTATCTATGTAATTGGTAATATATTAACAGTATGAAATTGTGAATTGCTAGGTGAAGGGTTTGGCTAGAAACCCTTTCCTGTTCCTGTTTGTTAACATCATGTTAATAATTCTGGTTTCACTCAGTAAAGGTTCATTTCTTTAAACCCTATTTTTTTTTCCCTGTAAATTTAATCAGACAAGTGTGTTACAATGCAGTACAGAAATTCAGGTAGTCTCTAACATCTTTTGATTCTCCTCCCCTACTCTGCTCTGGTGAGACCCCACTTGGTAATGCTGTGTATGGTTCTGGTGTCCCCAATACAAGGACATGGAGCTGTTGCAACAAGTCCAGAGGAGGCCACAAAGTTGGTAAGAGCAGTGGAGCATCTCCCTAACAAAGGCTGAGAAAGTTGGGCTGGTCAGCCTGGAGAAGAGAAGGTTTGATGGAGACCTCACAGCAACTTTCCAATATCTGAAAGGGGTCTGGAGAGAAACTGGGAAACTGGAGAGCATCTCTTCATCAGGAATGGCAGTGACAGGAAAAGGAGCAACGGGCACCAACTGAAAGAAGGGAAATTTAGGTTAAATATTAGGAAGAAATTTTTCAATGTGAGGATGGTGAGACACTGGAACATACTGCCCATGGAGGCTGTGGATGCCCAACCCTGGCAATGCTCAAGGCTCCTTTCATCATCAAATGCTTGGACCTTTAATGTGCTAAAAACACTGGGGTTTGTATCAAATATTGTTAGGGTAGTGGTGAAGCCACTGACAGTACTTCAGCTTGCAATTTATGCAGGAAGGTTTTGCTGTTATTTTAGGTTGCATTAGATTCTATAATGTCCCTCTAAGCCAGGTCCTACTATTAACTAGAGAAGAACATGGGTCCTGTAAATTCCAAAAGACATCCACAGAATATCTCACTTCTTTTTATGAGTGGGGCACAAACCCTTCCAAATTTTTAAGAACTTTTGTACCCTAGCTCTAGCAGAAGACAGACCTCTGAAACTTCCTTGGATGCCTTAGATGTTGTTTCCATCTTCTGCTGCAGGGCTCACAAAGAAAGCTCAGATTTTTTTAAAAACACAGTTTCGTAGGCAGGATTGATGAAGTTAAAATCATGAGGTATCTACTTCCTCCTTCTATCATAAGAATATTTAAGAATAGAATTCTTTTGTTCATCTGCATGGGACCTCCAATGATCATCTAGCCCGACTGCATCAGGATTACAGATAATACTAACTGCAGACAAAAATCTAAAAAAGTTAACTAGAAAAGTTTAAATCAAAACACTCCCCTTGAGGTACGAGAGCTGTTTAAGACTGTTCACAACTCCCATTCTTCCTGTGGAACAGAGTAAAAAATGAAATAACTCTTCAACATTCCATGCTTGGAAGACTGTGCCAAACCATACTGAGGTTCAAATCCTCACATCATGTTCAGTGCCTTAGTTTCTTCCTGAGATACATAAACACACTGTGGATTCTGTAATTTCTGATGAGATTCATGCATTCTATGAGGCAACTGGTAACTGCGGAACAGCTTTTGCTACCTTCATTCTTTCTCAAGTATCTGAAGGGAAGGATAATGGCATTTTGCAGATTTGTCCCACTTGCAGCTTTAAAACATGGCCTTATTTATAGTATATATACTGCACTTAAGGCTTTGCAAAACTCAGGATTGTAAATATTTGAAATGTTGGCTGAAGTCATTCAGCCAGTAAATTAGGGATATTACTACAATGTTATTGTTACATGTTACTTGTGCACTGTTTCTTAAACCCTGCTTATGCCCTGCTCCTGATGTGTCACCGTGGTGTGCAGCACTCAATGCCAGCACCACAACTGGACTGTAAAGATTCTGGTAGAAAAGTGGAGTTTGAAACTGACCTACAAAAATCAGGCTTAGCCCCTCTGGCTTGCTTCATGGCTTCTCTAAACTCTGTTAAACACTGTACTAAAGAAAATCAATTAATTAGTAGCAGTCTTTACATCTAATATTTTATGATATTCTCAACACATGGAAATTTTCACACAATGTATAAAACCAACACACCTTACTGCTTGGTTAATTGTATATAACTAAAGCATGACATAACACCTAACACAGATATTAAGCTGGAAGCAGATTTCATTCTTGAATCATGAAAAAAACAACTTTGTGAAATACCTAATATTTTTAAGTGCTTTAAATTCAAATATCTAAGCATTCCTGTTACTGTACTAGTGTTAATTTCACTTTTTTTTAAACTCTACTTTTCATGTAATGTTTACTCAGCACAAAGCAAGTACAAGAACCCAAACTCTACCATCATCATTGTCAAGTGTAATTCAAATATCTCTAACACAGAAGAAAGCGACACCAGCATTAAAATTTTTATTTCAATAAGCTTCTTCACAACTATTTAACAAACTTAGCAAACTTCCAACTAGTTTCAACGTACCAACTGCCTACTCAGCCTGGCGGTTTTTGTACTGCTCCATGCCAGATAACTGCAAGTAAACATTTTGACATTTTCTGCTGCCTTACAATCATTTCAGTCAGAAGATACTTAGCCTGAAAAATCAAGCTTGCACAAGCTCCCTAGAGGTGTTACAAGATGATAGCTCATGTCTTTAATATTGTCTGCCTTAAACGTGCTCCATTCCAACCAAACTCAGACAAGCCCATCCTCCTAGGCAGATGAATGCTCCAGAAATCCCTGAAACGCTGTAGAATGCTCCCTGAATTCTCCAGAAATCCCTGAAAACTATCCACCTTCTCCAGAGAACTTGTGTAACAACTCCCCTTAAAAATCTTGGCCTCTCTATAGCGAAGTAAGAAGCATGGCAACAGAACAGCAGTTTTGTCTTCTGTCTTCATGTTCCTTCTGCCAACATAAAAGGCTGTAGTTTGATATAAATGCAAAAAGATACATAGCAGAGGAGGTTGGAATGGAACAAGAAGCCCCTAGAAAGTACACCAAGAACAAAGCAGGGCTGGAAATAGGATAATTATTTCCACTATCTTCACCACACACACACACACCACACCCCCCCAGAACCAAGAAGTGACACCACTGTCCCAGAAACACAGTATTCCTGTGTCCATAAAGCCTATTAAAAAGCATGTCATAACTCTCTTTACTGAGAAATGCAGGAGAAAACAATCAACTAAGGGAGAAAACAAATCATCATAAGGGCTGAGGATGGGTTTAAGAATTCTGCTGCAGCTATCTGAAAACCAGAAAGTCATTCAAAAAAACCACAACCCACCACACACAAAATAAAAAAATCCACAACACACACTGCTGCTGTTCTCCCTGCACTGAAATAATCCCATAAACTGCCAATCCCATAAACCCCCTTGCTAATGAGCCCTTCCTTCAGTCCAAAACAGCCTACAAAAATACCTCTTCTCAGCTGAGCCTACCAACAAGCCAGGAGAGACAGGAGGAACACTGGACCTGTTCTTCTCAGGGACAGTGCTTAAACCAGCACCACGTGAGAGCGACAGAAGTCCAATAAGGTGGTTTTGCTATCACAGTGTGTGCAGGATCTATTCTGCTTCTACCATTGCAATCTCAGTGTGTAACAGCCATCTCATCCCCCAGTACAAGTTATATATACGGATAAGTTTCAGAAAATAAGTCTCATTATATTTCTGCATGTGGACAAGCCTTCAGCCAGTGTAAAGCCTCTCAGTCTGTTTGAAATCAGGGAAGTCTCCACTGTGACAAGAAGGTAAGGAGGGCAATCCTGCTGGCTTCCATCCTAACCACTTTTTCACCACTATGGAATTAGCCCTTGCATCACCACATCACCAGCCAGAGCAAGAAGCCGAGCTGGCTGAAAGGTAACTGGAGGATAGGAATCAAATAATTTTAGTTTTCATCTGCATCATAAGCCATATGAACACTTAACAATGGCAGGAGAAACAGGAAGAACACATAACCATGAACAGAACCAACTCTTTCAGCATCACTGCAAATCTCTCATGAAATTACACCCTAGAAGAGAAGGGAAAGGGAAGGAAACAGAATACAGTCAATTAGAATTAGCACATATTTAATTAATATATGATCAAGGTTCATGTATATTATAGCACAAATGAACCTTTACAACACAGAAAAGTCATAAAGAGCAAAATTCTTCCCAAGCACAATGGGTATCACAGGAAAATGCACATATAGAAGGCTGTTTAGCAGATGATAAATGCCAGGAATGTCAGTCCACCAACAGTACAAGTTCAGTCATGAAAGAAATATTAAGCAGCCACAGCAAATAATGCCAAGTGCAAGAAGTCTGAGAAGGTGAAGGCAACAAACTGTCCTGGAAATTATGATAAAACCAGTGGAATACTCAGCAGATCACAATGAGTCAGGAAAATTATTTGGCAGTAATACTGTGAATATTCTCACTACAAGCAGACAACTTAATGACAAAGCCACAGTAGGTAACACAGACGTTGTAAAATGCAGAAGGTGGCAAAAATTTTACTTCTGATGACAACAACAACAAAAAACAAACAAACAAAAAACCAAAAAACAAAACAAAACAAAAAAGCCAGACCTATGAAACTGTAAGCAAAACTCTACAATTCAAACATTACCTGGAAACTCAGGCAAAAACCAAAATGGAACTAGAGATGACAGAGCATGAGTAGCTGAGTACAACAGCTACATCCACTGTGACAGACAACATCTTAAGGACTTTTTCACAAGTTTTCGTTTAACAAATTGCATGAGAGACAGACACACCATGCTCTCTGTATTTGTCAAAGGCTGAATTTGCCATTTTTCTCCTGCCTAATTGGAATTTTCAGAGTAATCTGGTTTCCACTGTAATTTCATTTCCATTGAACTAAGTCCCCTGGGTAAACAGTAATCAACTGAGGCACCAGGAAGAAAAATTATCTGTACCTTATCTGTCACAGAAGTTTAATGATGTTTTATAAGGAAAGAAACAGAACTTCAGAAATAAAAGGGAAATCTCTGGCTTATAAGGCAGCTATATAGAAATCCCCAAAGTTAAATCTGTGTCTTGATCAAAAACATCGTTGGAGAACACACCAGCCTTTTTCAGATTCACCTTTTTATCCTCCTCTCATTCTTCTTGGTATTGAGAGAAAGAGAAAACTGAGAAAGAGTGAGGAGGCACAACAGCAACTTAAGCCCACAAAACTGTGTAACACCTGAATATCTAACAAAAATCCACTGAAAAGCCATTGACAGGAGGTAGGTTTGAAGTTCACTGCCTCTGTGTCTCAGTTCTTCATCAATAACACAAAGACAACACAAGCTTTTTGATTAATGATTGGGTAATGTACAGGATGAGAAGGGAAAGAACCTAAAGAACCTAGCAAGCTTATCAAGCTTTCTTATTAACAGAGGAATAATTCTACTCAGTATTTAGACTGATGTCACACATGCATTTACTGAAAGAATTGCACAGATAAAATTCTGAATGACAAACCAATTCCATCTGACTGAATGAGTCAAGGATCCAACAGAGGAAGAGCTCCTAACTGAGGGGGGGAAGGGGGGAATGACACCAGTTTAATGACAAGATTCATTCTCAACTTCCCCATTTTCCATGTTTATATAAATTTAGTGGAACCTAAAGTTCAAGACCAAGTGCAAGCTCCCACATATGGGTCAGAGCAATCCCAAACACAAGTATGGGCCAGGTAAAGGATGGAATGAGAGCAGCTTTGAGAAGGACTTGGGGGTACTGGGGGACAGGAAGCACAACATAACCCAGACAATGTGCACTCACAGCCCAGAAAGCCAAACGTGTCCTGGGCTGCATTCAAAGCTGTGTGGGCAGCAGGGCAAAGGAGGGGATTCTGTTCCCTGCTCTGCTCTGGTGACACCCCACCCCCAGTGCTGTGTCCAGCCCTGGGGTCCCCAGCACAAGAACAATATGGATGTGCTGGAGCGGGTCCAGAGGAGATCAGGAAAAGGACCAGAGGGCCAGAGCAACTCTGCCATAAAGACAGGTTGAGAGAGCTGGGGTTGCTCAGTCTGGAGAAGAGAAGACTCTGGGGAGACATTAAAGCACTTTCCAGGACATAAAGGGGACTTTGAAAAAAGCTGGAGAGGGACTTCTGACAAGGACATGCAGAGACAGGACAAGGGGGGATGGCTTTAAGCTGGAAGAGCGTGGGTTTAGACGAAGGGCTAGGAACAAAATCTTTACTGTGAAGGTGGTGAAGCACTCCAACAGGTTGCCCAGAGTTATGGATGTCATCTTGTTGGAAATGTTCAAGGCCAGGTTGGATCACAGGATCCATTTACTATCCCCCTAAATGGATCTTAAATGATTGTAAAATGCTTATATAGACCATGATTCATAATTTTTTCCCAAGGCTCTTTGCATCATTTTTTTTCACCACACACAATTTTAAAGCAACTTCACTAAGCAATCTGACAATTTGACTAAAAAATGAATAATGGACACATTTTAAAAAATAAGCTTTTAGTTCTGTTGAGAAATCCACTCTGAAATACAAACCCCATGTCCTGATGAAATCATTTGAAGGAAACAAACTTTACACTTCCATTTATCAAGAATCTGTGGAAGAACAAGGCACCTCAAACATCAACCTGCTATTCAAAAATGCAGCAAGGCAAAGAAAAAATTCACCTGAATTATATGCAGCCTGTGACAAGTTGTCTGTAATGCAGACACCTTCTTATTCACAGCTAGAAAGTGTCTCCAAAGTATATCCCTAGCATCACCAATTCTAGGGAAACAGAACATCAGCTATTCAGTAAAGACAAGACAACTCTCCTTGAAAGCAGATTACTAACACCTGACCAAAAAGGCAAGTAGGAGCAAACTAAAAGATTTTACCAATATTTTCTTATTAAGAGAAAATCATCACAAAACCCATGAAAATAGCTTAAGAGAAAACAAACACTTTGGCAGCCTATGTAAGAAGCAAAGTTTTTTTATAGCTGTAGAAATGTATCCCCAAAGTAACTTCTTCACAATTCCTATCAAAGGAAAAATCATTGCAACTGAACTGTTTAAATGTCAACATGGTTGTTTAGGTTTCTCCCCCCGCCATTTCATTTCTGGAAGGAAGTTCTAAGACAAGAACTTAAATTGATGAAACACACTAGAGAAACTGTTTATATCAAATATATGGAATAAAGAATTCTAGTGGACAACTGCAATTTAGAACTTAAGTGACATACAATGATAAACTCACATTTAAAGCAAATTTTGCTGTTAGACTAACTGAAAGTAGAACTACAGGGTTAGCCTTCATTTTAAGAGTGAAGTACTACTTATTTATTGTATTTTCACACCCACAAAGAACTACAGTGACTCATCAACACTGCTAAGTCCTCAAAGTGTATTTCAGGTGTAGCATAGTGTAAGCACCTACTTGAGAGCATGAAGCAGGAGCGAGTTTGATCCTCTGCTCTCAACTGTTGAGTTACCCACTGCTGGCCTACACGAGTCCATGACCTGCACAACACCTCAGCCTCCAGGGTGATACTTGTACCTGGGTAAATGTGACACAAACAGTGCATCGAGCATCGGTACAATTTCATCTTCAGAAAAAGATGATCTTCTCAAGTACCATGTAAGGATCAACCAACACAGTGCACTGGAACCTTCAAATTAAACTCTTATATTGGCTCTCACCTGCCAACAATGAAACTAAACTAACCACCGTCCTCCTCCAGCTGCCTCCAGGCAACATATCCTGAGTTCTACTGGTCCCAAATATTCATACCATTATCAGGAAAGTGACAGAAAATAAAAGGAACATTCATGACAGGATGAACTACCAAATCCTCTTTCATCTAGTCAAAAATCTCAGAATGGTGCAGATAATTGGAAAATTCCAGCCATACACCTGCTAACCAGAGGCTGGGACTGACTGGGTTTTTTTCATTACACATTAGCTTACAGCAAGGCTTCACTACCACTGAACTCACTGACCGTCTCATTGAACCTGACTCAACTGATGGTTGCTGCATCCATTCAAAAAAACAACCTCAAAAAAAAAACAACCTCAGTTTTGCAATCCTATACATGGAAGGAAAGGAAAAAAAAAAAGGCTTCCCAAATGGCACAAAGGGAATTCATGTTTTCAGCTGCATCTTCACTAGACATGTGACAAACTGTCAAATACAGGAACCTGGCTGAACTGCTACAAGAACACACACTGTAAGAATTTTCAGGCTGTGTTGCTGCCTAATTACCAAAACTATCACAAAGACATTCTGACACAGCAAGAGAACTGTAAAGCACTTCAGAAATCTGACATTACCACCTCAACTAAGAAAAAAAAATCAGTACACCATCCTAGAAAAAGTCCCATTGCATGAGTGTGTGCACATGTGTTTCTATATACACACACAGCATAAGTATTCAAGGGAAAGCACCTGGAATTTTAAGGTCCCCCTGTGGTTAATAGAACACTGTCTGAAAGACAGGTCAACACACATGGAGATCTGTGCAAAACTGGAACCTGAAACTGTAGAACCAGCCACTTCCAGCCACTTGAGTTATATCTTCTACCTCCAGAGGGTTTATGTCATAATTTAAGATTAAAAAAAAAAGGAAATCCTCACAGCTAAAGGATTTAGGAAAACACATTAAAATAAAATATCGGAAATTATCAAACAATTAATATTCTATTTCTAAATCCGAAATTCACAGAGTCTAAAATACAGTTTAAACTATAGTTTAATGTATAGTATAATGTCTTGATTTATCAAAAATTCAGCATTACATCAACATATTTTCTTATAAATTAAGTTAAACAGATACCTCTTTCTCATTTAACTTTCAAATTCATGAACTTGTCCTGTTGAAATGTACTAAAAAACAGACTGAAGTACTTGATTGCTAAAACAACAGAAAAACATAAACCATAAACAACGCAAGGCTAATTTACCAAGATGCCAGTATGTTTTGACAATGTTCATTCCTATCTTATATTTAAAATGAGACTTTTTTTCACCCCACTGTCAAATTTATTTCTGGACAAGAAAACTGAAGTTCCACCCACAGCTAACACAGGCCTGTCCCCACTATCCCACAGCACAGTAGCAGTGAGGACACCGTCCTCCTACCAAAAAAGCCTCTCTGGTAACAGAGAGATCATAACTGACACACATCACACTACTGATTTTTCTTACTGAACACATTTCTAAACAATCTTTTTTTCCTTCTTTCACCATTTCATGTTGCTACAGCTAAAACAAACCAAACCTTTTCCTCTTCCCACACCCAGTCCTGCTGAAGCTTGAGAAAAGGTTAAGCAGCAATTAAATTACTTAAGGACTGAACCCTATGGAATTTGGAACGTGCATTTTTCTGTCATTCCATGTGCCATTCGACTGTTACAAGAAACTGCTACTTGTCTTAAAGGCTCTTCTAGGGACAATTTTCTATTACTTGAAGTTTGGGTATTTTACATGAAATCTTAATGAAAAGACAGCCCTGAAATTCCCTCCACATACTTTTCATTACTTTGAAGCAGTCACTTGAACACTTCTGTTAAAAAAAGAAGTGTTTTGCAATTTGTAACAGAGAGGATATGAGGAAACTCATGCAACAAGGATGTCTTGCCTTCCACACAGTCTTGAATCCCAGCTTAAAAACGGAATTTGGAAAAAAAGCACATCTCTAAGGAATGATGCAATGTGGAATTCCCCTCTTCTGAGTAAATCCACAGCTGAATGCTAACTACCAAACAGTAGGATTTGCTGAAATGTCCATGCAAAGATCTAAATGCAAGAAAATCACATTTTTCTGTTAGCAGTTACATGTCTAATGAAAACGAAGTCACTAAACAGGGCTACATAGTGGTTTTGTAAGCAGACCAAGGATGCTACAGATAAAAGCTTCCCACAGTAGCATTCCTGATAGTTACCCATTACTTCCAAAGCATCTTCAATCTGACTTCATGAAAATGGTTGATAATACCAGGGTTCAAAATACACCTAGATCTTAAATCTATGTCCCAAGGACCCCTTTCAGAGCTGAACTGACACAAAGTTAACCAAAAGCAAGTAATCATTCTCATAGTAAAGGATAACTAATTCTTTAAGAAAATCATACCTCAACAATGTTGTTTTAAAAAGCAAGCTTGAGAACATACCTATATCTCAGTGGTTTTCATTTCAAGCATTATAACTTTTATTTGAAAACAAGCTTTTATTTGTGTTAACAACTCGCAACCAAAAAGCCTTAATAACAAGCAGACTGAATTCAACTCTCAAATAAAATGAGTAACTAATGGCTTCTTATAAAACAAAGCAAATACTAGAAAATTCACAACAGAAAATGCAGAAGAAACCAGTTGTGCTGTTAAGCTCCTTCAAGAAAAAAAAAAAACAAAAAATTGAAAGAGAAGCAAAAAGTCTTAATACCAAGTCACAACTGGCTACTTCAAGACCTTACTTACTTTCCTCCTACCCTCTACAGTGAGGACAGTTATTAACAGCTCTCCTGTAATGTCACCAACACCCCATTTTAAATTACTTTACCAAACCATATCTCTACAACATGCTCAACGCACCAATGGGCTCAGGTGGGCACTGTACTGTATCAGAAAGGCAGCAGTTGACATTTTGAGGGTGCAAGGCAGTGACAGAACAGTTTTCTGCCCTATCTAGTGAAGACTCTAAACAAAATATCTAAATCCCCAAGTGCAGAGCAAACCTCTATTAACCATATTCTCAAGTCATGTTCTAGCCCTAAGCATAAGAGAACCTGCCAATACAACATAATTGTTCTGAAAAGGGAACTCATAATGAATTGTGGCCTTCACAATAAGAGTGTGAGAACTTTCAGATGTTCCTACATTAATATGAGAACAAAAAACTAGATTTAATACATGGAAAAAAGCCACTGTTTTTCTAAGACAGAATCTGAAGTAGCTCCAACTTCCCAGACAGAAAAATTCAAGTCTCACTGCATGCAAGTATGTGCTAAGAGAAGACCTTCTTGGCCTCTGCTCTGGAATATCAGAACAACGCTCAGTTATGTTAAAAAATAAAGGTAATGCTGTGTATTTACAGATCACAGATAACAAGTGTGATATGAGACAAGTCTACAGGAACAGCACACAACACTGCCAGCTTAGCAAAAGACAAGGACTACAATGAAAGACAGACACTACCAAGCTGTGTTCCCAAAACATACCCTGAAGTACAGCTTTAAACTTAGAACTCTGATTTAAAACAGGGGTGATATGGACAATAAAACTGGGAGCAGCTACACAGAGGTTGAAGAGAAGACACATCCACATAAGAAAAACTTAAGATACCTGCACAAGAGAGTCTACATCCAGACTACTATTAATGCTCACCCAGCAAACAACTGCACACAAAAGCCTTCACATTTACAACTTCTCAAATTAACACAAAATCCAGCAAAGTTTCTTACATCTTCACACTGGTCTCTGCAAGTGCTGGACAAGCAAGGCTCTTGTGATTACAAGAGAAAAAATTAAAGTAAGTACTATAGCTTCAAGGGTTTTGCAGGGTTTGTATTGCCCTTAAAAAAAAAAACATTCTGCTTTAAGTTAAAAACAGTAAGGGAACCTTTGAATCATTCATCCATTTACTTCACAAATGAGGCTATCTTGAGCTGGATGTTTTCAAAATATACCTATTTTTGATCTCTTAGAATAGATAAAACAGTATTTCTTAAAAAAAAAAGTGAGTAAATACACACACACATATTTATATACACATATACAGATATAGTTCTACACTCAGAGTACTTACTAACACCAAAGTACCTTCCATTCAAATATCTGAAATAAGTTCTGAACTTGTCTAAACCATAGCAGGAAGGGCAGAAATACTTTCCATGGAATTTAATATATTTTCAATACACACCTGACAGAAACAGTACTTCAAAGACATTTAAAAATAAATTGTTCAAACTAATAAATAAATTAATTCCTATCCATTCTTACCCAAGGCTGTATTCACACTGGAAGGTCCTAAACTAATTTTAATTTCAAATATAAGATGTCTCGGAACAAAGGTATTACAGGTACCTTTATCTTCTCAGAAGTCTACTTAATTTTGCAAAATAGACACTAATAACTATTTTAGTTTATTTTGAGTCTCATCTACAAATTTCAGCATATTAATAAAATGCAGAAACCTAAAAGTGTGCCTTTAGAACACCGAGTAGTTGCACTGGTCTGAGCACAAAGGTACCATGATTTGGGGAATAAATGTTTATGTAAGGGTGACAGTGTTAAACAGAGATGGAAAACAGTTTTGCTACCACTATCTATATTGATTACCACCTCCAGATGTAGTCTTCCTGTCAATTCCATGGGCAGAGAAATTGCCACAAATACTGCAAGACACGAAGAAGCAGCCAGGCAAGATTAAGACAGAAGCTTCCCAAAAGAAACACCCTGAAGAAAACTACACAAAAGGAAAGTACAAGAGCCTCTGGAGAGGAAAAAGTTACTATGATACAATCTTACATTTATTTCTGGTTAACTCCCTCCCCATAAACATGCTGATAATTTGAGTTTCTTCCACTGCAGCTTTATGATTATGTTCTTGGGTTTTGTACACAGCTATCATTAAGTATCACTGTTCTCTGGTGTATTGCAACAGAATAATCAATACATGTATTCTACATGCCTCCCTGAAATTCTTGGTATCGGCTACTGTAGTTTGTTGGTTCAAAGAATAAACATTACTTCAACTCCAAGAATCAAAAGCATTGTTTTAGAAAACAAAACAAAAAACCCAAACAAACAAACCAACTCCCTCATCTATGACTTGCTGAAATAAATATGCAACTTGATCAGCAACACTTTTGGTGGGGAGGCCTGACAGTTTCTCAAGTAAAATATGAAAAAGGAAAATTCCCAAGTGCAATATGAATAACAAAGTTAGCTGCCTACAGCTTTCAGTCACCCCTAACCCCTTCTTACTCCGGACACTGTTTCCATACCATAATCAATAAAGGTCAATCCCCCAAACACCAATCAATAACCCCTTCCTAAATGTAACAATTTTACCACCCATTTGTCAGGCCTCTGAGAAGCTGCTAAAAACTCAGGTTACCTGATCTGTCATAGCAAGTGTTGCCACAAGTATACTGAAGAATGCATAACAGTATCTCAATTCAACAACTTTTTAAAAAAATACAGGCCCCAGTTCTGCAAGTAGGTCAGCAAAAGCAGGCCTTGTGCTGGCTTTGAGCCTGCGACTTCAGAGGGTCTTTGGGCTGATACAAACGTCCAGTGATATGAACACAGCTGCAAAACTGCAAATATAAACTGAGTTGTACAGATAACATGAAAACAGCTGAGACAGACACAATATGTCTGCAGCGAGCCGGGGAGCCCTTTGAACATTTAATTAGAACAATTCTTTTCTGAAAGGTTCTTTTTTTCCTGTACAGCTGCAAGCTACTGCAAACCTTCAAAATACCTAACTGGACTTCTGAAGGAGCAAGCTGAAAATTAAATATGGCATCTTAAAAACTACCCCAACATTTTTGGATACCTGTACGAGGAAAAAAAAAATCATTCAAGAACAAAATAAGAAATTTTCAAAAGCTATTCCCACTGTATACAAACAAAGCTGCACAAAGTGGGACAGCACATGTTAACACAGTGGTAACTAACACACAAAAACCCCAACAACCCATCCAACGGGTGAAATCCCGTTTTCTCGAGGACAATAACAGTGAGTATCTGCGGCCAAACTACACGCAACTACCTCTGCCGTACACGTCGGGCAAGGGAAGAGGGCTGTCCTGCCTAAAATAAATCGCTACAGACAAGCCCTAAGACACAACTCCGAGAAGAACCGGCGCGGAGAACTGCAGGAATTAGATGAAAAAGCCACGAACGTTTTTCGTACATGGGCGCTAGAAGCCGAGGCCAGAGGAGTGGCCTACGTGTTAACAGTGTTTACAGCGGGCGTGAACGAGCTGCTGCTGGTGGATTTCATTGAGACCGTCGGGAAAGCGCCTCGGCAGGGCCTGATTTCCAGGCGACGCCCGGGCCTACGCGGCCCCAATCACTCCACCTCAGTAATGGCGTTCGGGGCGAAGGGAAGCGAGAACCAGGGGAGGCGATGCCGGTGCAGCACTGCGGGGACGCACCGGGCCCTCCTCACCGGGGAGGTCCGGCCAGAGGGGCCCCGGAGAGGCGGCCAGAGCCCCCCGAGGGCGCCGGGCGCTCCCCCCCGCCGGCAGCCGGGAATGAGGAGCCGTCAGCCATTTTCCCTCGCCCTCCAAAACACGGCGGTGCGGGGCCGACACGCCGGGGCTCCGAGGGAGGCGCTGCTGCCGCCTCACGCCCCGCGGGTCCCGGGGAGCTCCGTCCTCGCCCCCAGCCGCGCCCCGGCCCGCGGAGCCCCATCCCCGGGGAGCACAAACAGCTGCCCGGCCCCGCCCGGGCACCGCTCCGCACTCACCCCCGCACCGCTTCCCCTCGTCCCGCGGCGGCTGCTGCGGCGGCCCGGAGCCCTCCTGGGCGCTGCCTCATGCCCGGCGGCCGGCGGGGCACGGTCTCATGCCAGGCCGCGGCTCTGAGGGGGCGGCTCCGCTTCCCCCGGTTCCCACTCGGCTGCGCTGCGGCGGGAAGCGGGAGGGCAAATCCGGCGCCGCTGCCCGCGCTCCGGGTGCCGGCCCTGAGCGCTTCTCTCTCTCTGGGGCGTTTTTCCTGCGTCACCAGCTGCTGCCCGGCGGCGGCGGCGGCGGCGGCCCTGCCTGGGCTTGGGCTGGGGCTGGGCCGGGGCCTGCGCGCTCCGCTCCGCCCCGTCCGGGCACCGGGCGCACGCGGGGGGGGTGGGCGGACGCGCGCCCGGGGCTCGGCCGGGCGGGGGTGGCGGGGCCGGGCCGGGCGGCGGGAGCTCCGCGCTCAGGACTCGGCGGTGCGGGGGAGGCAGAGCGGAGGGAGGCGGCAGTGGCGGCGGCTCCTCGCGCTCCCGGCGGCGGCGGCGGCGCAGCCGCGTCTGGCGGGGCCCCGTGGGCAAGATGGCGGCGCCGGCAGCGCCTTCCGCACCCGGCCCAGCGCGGCGGCGGTTCGGCCACCCGAGCGCGGCGGTGACGCGCTGCCCGTGTGCCTGGCCGGGGCCGCCGCTGCCGGCCGGCCCCCCCACTGTGTGTTCGTGTGCGGGGCGGGGGTGGCGGTGAGGGAAGGACGAGGGCTGTGGGACACACACAAACACACACACACGCACGGCCAGCGGCGCGCGGACGCGCGCGGGGCCTGTTTCGCGTCGGTTGGGCGCGCGCGCGCTCTCCATTGTGGCCCGCGCCGCGCCGCCGGGCGCGCGCCGGGGCCCGGATGGTGACGTCAGGGCGGTGACGATGGTGACGTCAGCGCGGCCGTCTCCCGTCGCGCCCCCAGCGCGGCGGGAGCGAGGTGGGAGCGCGGGCGGCGGCGGTGGGTCCGGCCCTGGCCCTCAAGGCCGAGCTGGCACCCCGCTCGGGGACACCGGCGCTTTTTGAAAGCTGAATGGAGCTTTTGTTCCTTTTGCAGGCTCCCCGGGGCAGAGGGCACAGCTCCGAGCCTGGCAGAGCTCGGGATGCGATGGGACAAGGCACTCGGGGCACATGGGTGACTCTCAGGGTGTCCTGCGCAGAGCCTGCAGTTGGAGTCGATGATCTCCATGCGTCCCTTCCAGCTCTGAATATTCTGACGTTTTTTGGTTCTTTTTCCTTTCTTTGATACGTCTGCCTTTACATGGCCACAGTAGGAGATCGGTAGAACCCCAGTCCTACGTGCTTCATCTAGCGACCGGGAGGACTTCAAGCCTGGATGTAAAACGTGGGAAAACGGGAAAGGATGCTTGGGGCAGGACAGAAGTGTGGCAGATATGGCGAACTCGGACTTCAGGGTGCTTAAAGTTTTGTTAGTCTGTATGCCAAGATCAAAGTCTCATTTTAACAACATCATTCAAGGATTTCGGAGCAGGAAGTGAAAGATACGGTATTGAGCTGAAAATACAGGCGGAATTTAGGCTCCCCAGGTTGGAATTTGCTCGAGAGGCTCAGGTCAACAACCTTAACTCTAGGGCAAAATGTTTTATCTTTTGGACCACGCAGTGGCAAAAGACTAAAAAAACAATTGCTCATTGCAGAAGATTGAACAATTGGGTGGGTGTTTTTCAGTAAAAAGCTGGAGCTCAAAATCAAGTGGTGATAAGTTCTGATATTTCCTAATTTAGCAGAGTTAATAGGTTTTTTGCTGATCATTAGATGGTGTGATTTGGGATGGAAATCTGAAATATGTTGCTGTGTTAGCCACTCAGTAAACAAAACAAGGGATACAGCTGCTTCATCACTGTACAAATGCAACAGTTTGTTTACTGAAGGAATAGCTGTATATGCATTTTCTTCAACAATAAAAACAAGCCATTACCATGGTGAAAGTTTGCAAGTGTAGGTCTTTCATGTTTGGGTTAGAAATACTTGTAATCATATCAAAACAGCCCTTTTATCTGTCTGATTTTCATGCTTCTGGGCATGTTATTGTGGCCTCCTTTTTTGTCCCTTAACTACTTTCAGCTTTTCCTCCTATTTCCCGTTAATCCACTTTGTTTTCCAGGGAAAACATTTAAAATAGCTGCACCTATAATGCTTCTACTTTTCACCACAGTATTCTCCCCCAAGCCCTTCACTCTTTATGATAACTTACAGAGGCATGGTGACACCTCGAACAATTGTAGCTGCCTATATTTTGACATTTATCTTTTAAGTGTTTGTTGATGGTCATTTCTTTTTATTGTTGAGCTGACCCTTGTTTTAAAGACAGGCCAAATACTGTGTTCCTTCTGAGTACCATGGCTTTTTTTGGCAGAGCCAAAGAGTGACACATCAGTGGATTTTTATAATGTGGGCAATTGTCCACCAAGAAATTGACTGTCAGTTCACATAAAAGTCAACAACAACAACAAAGAGATATGAACAGTAGTTGTGGAAACAATGGTGGTACAACTTGTGGCAAGAATTCCCTCTTGTGAAGAAGCATTCCTTCAGCCAAGAGTGGAAGCTTTGATTATTTTAATTGAAGCCTTAGGCTTGGAAGAGGTGAAGAACCAATTCCTCTTCAAGTCCCCAGAACCTTTGGTGGTACTTTTCAGGTTTTAGATTCTGCTTTATGTACAATTTGCAGAAGCACAGCAATACTCAAGGAATTTTGCATGGGGAAAAACCAAAGCTGTTGTTTATATCTGACCTCCTGCCTGGTTTAAAGGTGTATTCTGGAGTGCCTTGACAGAGCAGCAGCTTGAAGCTGTGCTAATCAAAGGTCACAATAGGCTGAAGCACACAGGTATTTATGGCACCAAATAAAAGAAGGTATTGGGTCTGCAATAACCCTGTGTGGTTCCTGAACCAGCAATCTGCACAACAACTTCTGGCTCGGGAATTCTCCTCCCCAAACAGGAATCTATGCTTGCCCCTCTTTGCTCAGGCTTCTGAGGGCATTGCTGTGGCTCACCTTGTGCTACACTCTTCTGCCTGAATAGGTTCACACACCCCAACACTGCAAATAAATGTTACCAGTTTGTCTTTGTGCAGCAGCTGTGGAAACAAAAGAATACAAGCAAGATAAATTGCTGATTAAAGAATACCCATGAGATGAAGACAGAAGTCAGTAGGAATTCACAAATCTTGGACTAAGTGCTCCAAATTCTGTAACAGAATTCTGGTTAATTCCCCACTGTACACAACTGTTGGTATGATTAGAAATTGTTGATGTGATTAGAAATGCTTTTATGACATCTTTAATTCAGTGTGAAAATGTGGGGAAGGGAAGCATTTCCCTGAAGGCTTCCCTGCCCCAGCACTGCAGCTAGCCCATCAAACAAAAAGTGAAACCAGTTGTGAACTAGCTGAAAATGAAAACCAAAACATTCTGGTGAGGGAATTACTCAGAATTTAGAAAATCTGTATGTTAATGGGTGTGTTTATCCCCAGTTCTTAAACTCTGGTAGATGCTGCACTACTCATGAGTAGACAAAAATGAAATTTACAACACTGCTGATGCAGACTAAAGCTGTGGAGTTTTGCAGGGGGGTAGCAAAAGGAGGAATAACAAATGGGAGAAAGCAGAATTTTTCCACAGACCAGCAAAAGATTACTTTTTTTCCGGTTCAGTTCATTGGATGCTGCATCACACACTGTCCACCAACACTCAGGAAAAAACAGGTTGTGTGACAGTCCTTATTCTACATATAATTAACATTCAAAATTAGGGGAAAAAAATCCCATGATAATGATGTATCAAAAAGTTGTAAAAACTCTCCTGGAGGGATGCTCTATCTCTTTTCTATTGCAAGTAAAAGTCAAATATAGACATTTCATTTTCGTTTCTCCTGAGGTATCTGCTTTAATTACCGTTCCTCACATCAGTGTAAGACTTGTCTTCATAGTGGTCACTCACTAACCATCTTTTAACTTCTGTTTTGTAAGAGATTGTAAGAGATACCAACAGTGATGTTGGAATGGGCTTAATGTCACTCTTAAAAGACTCATAGAAGCAGTTAAATCCAGTTTGTGCTCCATACTTAGAGGTACAAAAGAATAGTTGCTTAGGCAGAAATCATAGAAATTTTATAAGTAAAAAATTCTGTAGATTTTTATAAGAAAAAGATTCTGTGGTCTCTCACTTTGAGGAAAGGATGTTACCTGATTAGGAACAATTCTTGTGATGAGAGAAACATGGTGTGGCATTTTCATGTTATTCTTTTAGTTGTGCACTTATGGGTTAAATGAACAGCATGAACAGAAATTCTCAGTGTGCCTACCAAATGCTCAGAAGGTGTTGCAGAGACCATTTGTCAAAAAGTCTGTTTATAGGCCTAAAAGAATATCTTCCCTACTTTTTGGAGAGGGAGCAATTCAAAATATTTTCCCTGTCTAGTTCATTCCTAGCTGAACTGTCCTCAGATAAACCATGTGGTGTCCATGTGAAAAGCATCCGTCTTGTAGGACTTGGGCAGAGTTCAAAAAATTGATTTGACAGCCATATGGTCCTCTTCATCCACATGAACCTTGAAGAAGTTTGACTTCCTTCCAGCCTTAAGAGTAGAGTGAGGGAAGAAGGGAAACTTCTTAAAACTTGTCAATGTTGTTCTTAAATGTGCTAGATGAGGACATTGTTAAAAAAAAAAAAAAGCAAGAAATTCTGTAGATTTGTGAACTGCTGCAATTTCCTCAGCTTTTCTGAATGCCTCTGCACACAGAGTGTTTGTCATGGCACTGGTGGGGATTTGAGGGAGCCTGCTGTTCACAAACCCCAGCCACCACACGTCATGGCCATTTTCTCCTCAGCAGGGTTTGTAAACACCAGTGTTGCTATGGCTGCAGCAGAAGGGAAGCAGCTTCTTTTCCTAGGGCTGAGCATCCTACACCCTTCCAGCCCTGATCTCCCTTCAACCCCAAATTACATCCCTCATGTGCTGGAGTGCCTGGTTTATGTTGGATATGCTGGGCTAGGCAGGAGCATAATTAGCTAATAGCAAACAGGAGGAATAATAACTGAGTTGTACTTCCCCTTCCCACAGTGGGCATTTCTTTGGCATTTCTTCTTCTTCTTCCTAAAATTTTGTAGGAATTAGTATCTCTTTGAAAAGCCCTTTTTCCTCATTCAGGGTTTACTGAAATTGGCTGAAAGAATCAAGGGGAACCAACAGGCAGAGGCAGAGCCAGGCAATGGGCTCATGTGAAACCAGTGCCATTAAGAAACCATGGGGAGTTTCAAAACTTCGAAACAGGGTAGTCTGAAAGGAGAAGTGTTGCCACTACACATTTGGAATGGAAAAAAGGAAAAAAAAAGGTGTGATCAGAAACAAGAGAAAAAAATTATTTAAGAGTAAACCACAGATTTTGAAACAAACATGCAAACATGATTTGAACAGAAACACATATCCATTTCAGATCTTGTATCAATGGTTTTAGCTGAGCTTTATAAAAATAGCTTCTGAGAAAGGCTTAAATCTAAAAATATTTACAGGAAGAAAGTTTGCAATTTTGTAAAGCTAGGGTTTTTTCCTTTCATGTGACTAAAGATTCTCTTTCTTCAGTCTAAAGAGGGATTTCATCCAGTAGCATGCAGACTAGTAAGATTTTGGAACCTTTAGTTATGTGCTTTCACTCCACTCTTTCCTTTTTTAACTTTGTCCACAAGTTTTTCTCAACTATCCATTTTATTGCCAGTTACCTGCAAAAATAATTCTCGTTGTCCAAAGCAATCACTATTTCTCTTTTGATGAAATGGTACAGTAAGCAAATGCCAGTTTACATGGATGATTTGCAAGGACTGAATTTTGATAACTGCTACTGCTGTTCCATCATGTGTCTGTGACAGGTCACTTCAGATCATAATGCTGATTAACTGCATGCCATGCTGTATTTTATGTAGCCCTGCAGCCTTTCTGAGAGATTACATTAAAATATGTTGGATAAATGTGAAGTAACTAATACCGGGACTTCTGCAGCAGCAGTGATATTTTGGCTGGAAGGTTCACAGTAGCAATAATGTTTGAGCAATAGCTGTGTCTTTGTAGCCAGGATGGTATAAGGCATTAAGCAAGCCAGAACTTGTATAGAGGGTAATATCTTTTATTAGATCTGAAAACAGGCTTGTATGCATCAAAGCTTGCCTGTTTTTACTAGACATATCAGTTGGTATACTGAAACAATATTTAAGTAGATCTTTTATCATCCAGAGGTGTCGGAACTCAGGACATTCCTTTGGGAGTCCAGAGTTTCCTGGGACCCTTGCCAGGGGGCTCGGAGACCCTGGCACACAGCCCAGAACACCAGTGGGTTCGATTATGAACCACGGAATAACTTGTCACCTTTATAGAAAGAGATAAAAGCCACAATAGTGTAAATAGTGTAAGAATAAATAATTACAGAGTCTAAATGTAGGTTTTAGGATTTTGGGTATAGGGGTTTCTGGTGACAAGATGGAGGGATTTGGGCGTGTCTAGCCTTTCTTCTTCTTCTCTACCTCCATCTTGTCTGGTGATGTTGGCACTTTTAGATTGGTCTAAAGTAGAAACTCACTGTCTAATATAGATGATAGGTATTGGAAAATAACTGTAAATATTGTACACGTAGTTTGTAGTATATAAAGATAACACCGCCCTGGAGGAGGGGGGAGTGCCTCTGGCTGTCCTGCCAAACGGATCTCGGCTGGGCAGGGAGAAAGAACTTTATAGATAAGATGCAATAAACAATCTTGAGACCGAAAAAATGAAGAGCCCTGACTTCTTCTTCAAGTACCGGGCTGGGAAAAGAAACTTTCGAACTTTAGTCGGGGTCACTCTGACCTGCTAAAAAGACAGCCCCCGGCAACTGGCGTTCCCTGGGTGGGCTCGAAGAAAGACACGGCACAGAGGCAGTCTGCTTTTTTTCAGCACACTAGTTCTTTTCCATTTATTGTTTTCTATACCACTATTTTGGGAAGGTAAGTGTAATTCAGAATCTAAATATGTGGAAATAACATCAACGGACAAAAGCTAAAGTTTATGCTGTAAACAGAGGATTACTTCTGAGATTTAACTTTTTTGAATATCAAGCAAAAAGCTCTTTAGAAGTACAATTCACTTGTCACTACTTCTGTAGTTTGCACTGCTCTCAGTTACAAATTGAGACCAAATGGACAAATCTGATATCTACAAGTTAATTTTCTTTTTGAAATCTAAACTACTATAGTTCTGGAGTTCTGCTTTTAAACCTATTGCTGGTTATTTCCTAGGTTAAAATGAGAATCAAATTTCATATCATAACATCCCTTTAATTATCTGCTTTTTCCTTGTGTTTGTACTTTTAGATGTACATATAAGACATGGTTAGACATACTTCTGGTTTTTTAAATCTATAGCAGAAAATCTTAACATATTTAACAGAAATATAAAACAAAACAAAAATGGACAAAATAATGTATCTTAACTTCCCAGAGACAAGGTAATTTTTCCTTTACTTTCTGAAATGACAGGAAAAAACCAAAAGTCACCCATGTTTTGTGCTCTTTTTTTTTTCCCTCTGAATAAGATGGGCCAAATGGCCAACAGTTCTCAAGGATTTTGTGACTACACATCAGTACAAAAGACTAATTCCTTATTCTTCTCAGGTGGAGAATCCAACTGAAGTCCACAGATTAATGCCTCTAATAGTATTAATTTCACCAAGTAACAGTAGACTTTGAAGTTTTCCTTGAATCTTAATTCGAGGAATGTTATGAGTATCAAAACCATATGGCTGAAAGACTGCGGCCGACTGCACAGCTCCAGCCTCTACTTAGTGGGCTAAATCCATCATAAGTCTGTCTCTGTTTCAAAGGAGAGTGATGCTCCCAACATGGTAAATAATACTCATTTCAGCTGTATTCATCTCACTGGGTTGTAGCCACCTACAAATGGAGCACCTTGTCAGAGGTGGCTCCCTGGCATCACTGGGCAGACCGTGGGGAAAGGCAGCCCTCCCTGAGCACAGCTTGCCCCATGCCACCTTTGCCCTCCACAGCTGCTTTCCCTTCCCCAGTAGCTGCAGATAAAAAGTGAATGGCTACGTAACTTTCAGCTTGGCATAGTTATGAAATGAAATCTGGGTTCTCAACAAGTGGGGTGTCTGCCCAGAAGTGAGTGTTGCAGCTGCAAGCAAGATGAGCAATGGCCACTTAGCCAGGAAGAGCCCTGTGTTTGTGGGGGCCACGTTTTTGTGCCAAGGGGTACAGGAGTGGCTTCTGTGAGGAGCTGCTGGAAGCTTTCCCTTGTCCTGTGGAGTCAAAACCAGCTCTGAGACAGACCAGCTGGCCAGGGCTGAGCCCATCAGCAATGGTGGGAGCACCTCTGGCATAACTCAGTTAAGAGAGGGGGGAAAAACCCTGTAGTTCAACAGCAGCCAAAGAGAGGAGTGAGGAGAGGTGAGAGCAACAGCCCTGCACACACCAAGGTCAGTGCAGAGGGAGGGGCAGGAGCTGCTCCAGGGGCTGGAGCTGAGATTTCCCCACGGCCCAGGAGTGCACAGGCATGCAGAGATCCACCTGTTTGGAGGATCCCATGGAGGGCAGGGGGATGCAGAGATCCACCTGCAGCCCACGGAGGATCCCATGCTGGAACAGGTGGATACCCAGAGCAGGCTGAGACCCCTGCATTGGAGCAGGCTTCTTGCAGGAGCTGTGACCCCGTGGAGAGAGGAGTCCATGCTGGAGCAGGTTTGCTGGCAGGACTTGGAACATGGGGGACCCATGTTGGAGCAGACTGTTCCCAAAGGACTGCACTCTGAGGGAGGGTCTCACACTGCAGCAATTCATGAAGAACTGCAGCCTGTGAGAAGAACACAAGCTGTAGCAGGGGAGAGTTTGAGAAGTCCTCCCTTTGAGGAGGAAGAAGTAGTAGAGAAAATATGCAGTGAACTGCCTGCAGTCCCCATTTCCCATCCCTCTGCACTGCCTAGGGGAGGAGGTAGAGAGGATGAGGAGTGAAGCTGAGCCCAGGGAGAAGGGAGGGCTGGGGGAAAAGTGCTTTTTAAGTTTTGGGTTTATTTCTCATTACCCTACTCCGATTTGATTGGTGATAAATTTCCTGAAATTGAGCCTGTTTTGCCCGTGACAGTGACTGGTGAGTGACCTCTCCCTGTCCTCACCTCACACATGAACCTTCTGGTGTATTTTCTCTGCCCTGCCCAGCTGAGGAGGGGAGTGACAGAGTGGCTTTGGTGGCACCTGGCACACAGGCAGGGTGAGCCCACCAGAGTTTCCCTCATAGCACACAGACAGCAAATGGGGCACAAGCTGCCTGGGCCACAGGAACAGAAATGTGCTGCCCATAGCATCAGAGGTGCTCAGGGAGCAGATGGAATGGCTGCTGCCTGTGGTGGCTTCATGACAACCACTTACCTGTTTCACCAGACACAGATGAGGTGCCATGGCAGCCAGTGAGAGAGAAAGATGGGGTGAGAAAAGAGATGTGATAATGAGAGTCTGACCACAAACAATTCTTTCCAGGAATGGTTTCTTTAACTTACCCTAAACAATGGGCTACACTGTCCAAGTATTACCCACATGGTACTTGAAAACCCTCATTCTAATAGCAAACAGCTGTTTGACTGAACCACATTTATTCCCTTTGCTTAGTGTTTGTGGACACTTGTGTGATTCCAGCTTTGGTCAGCTGTTCTTCTGGCTGATTTCTGTCTGTCCTGCACAGGAAGATCCTCACTGCTCGACTTCACTGTTGTTCATTTCCCTCATTTTATCAGGGAGTAGAAATTACAAGACAACCATTGCTTCATGTGTAAATTGAAAATTCATTGTCCAACTTTTCTTGGGAGCCACACATAATTTTTTTCTCCAAAGAATTGCTTAAAAATTTTCATGTGGACTCTGGAAATGCAGGACTTATCATACTGCACACATTTTTCAGATGTAGAATCTTGGAGTTGCCCTATGAATGCTAAATTTAGACGCTGATGGTGCTTGCAAGAACAAATAAATTACAGATTGGCTCTGTCTCATACATGTGAAGAATTCATCAAGATCATACCTGTGGTTTTTTTCAATTTCTACGTGTGGCTGATCAGTTTCTGCATACCTTTAGTAGCATGCAGAGGTCATCCTTCAAAGTTATACAGATGCCCCTAATGGCAAAATTTATTATCAAGTATTCTAAGTCATGCCACTATATCTTACTATCTGGGATAAGTACCTGATCAATTCAAAACCCTCTGGAAAAGAGTTTTCTCAATCTCTATTTCTTTATTTTCTGGAAGGAAAAATTGTTTCCTAACTATTTAATCTCATAGTGAAAGACCAAAAAGGGAGATGAGAAATTGAATATTGCTTTTGTGACACTACTGAAGTTAACTCGGAGCACATTTACAGACTTTGTCTTGTCTTCACATTATACAGGGACAGCAACAGAAGCAGAGAAAGAAGAAGGAAGACATTCTTGTCTCATTTCCCTTTCTTGTGTTCATGAAAGACCATCTAAATTTCTGATTAATAGTATTTACACTCATACTGTCTGGATACAAAAATGTGAAGTAAGAAAAAGTTGCTGGTTTTCAATGAATATTGTTTGGAATATCTCCAGTTTCATATACCAGGACATGACATGCTGAATTTTGAATGTGCTACAAAGCTCTGTTATTCTTGCTAAATCCCTGATTTCTTTATCTGTTGAAAGAAAAATACAAGCTAAAAGTTGTAGCTTGTATAAAATCTGAAGCTTAATAAATATTACAATTACTACATTACTGTTTCCCATATAGCTGTAATAGACCAGCATATTTTCCTCTCTTCTGACACATCTCTTAAGGAAGCTTCTCTCACTAAAACCTACTGGGGAGTAAAGGGAAAACAATTACTTACCATTAAGTGCATTACTCAGCTTCTATGAATGCAAAATTTTAAAGCAAACTGTCTTGTACATACAAAAAAAGAGTATTTTTCTTGCCTAAGTAAACACCACATATTCACTTGGGAAACAACTGCATATTGGTGTGGCAATATCATTTAAAACACATAGGAAAGGAAGGTGTATAATCAGCCTTGCAGCTTGTCACAAAGCACTCACTGCCTGATCAGCTCACTCAAGATGTGGAAAATTTCAGAGACAGGAAGCAACTTCTCCTCCCAGATTCTCACTGCACTAATTAGCCCTGACTTGCTATTCCTTCCATGGATGCAGAGAACTTTGACTTCACAGAGATCCCTAGCACTGCAAGATGAACTAATCTGTAAATTCTGTTCCTTTGCACAGCAGAAATGGGTTATGTATTCCACACAGGAAAATTACAGTAAAAAGATCTATCCTATGGTAATCAAATATGAGCTATCAGTGTCAAATGTATTAGAAATGTTAAATACATATATAGAAGTGTTTAATGCAGTGGTACAACCACACAGCTGTTCACATGGGAATAAATGTGAAAAAAACACACACAAGTCTTCAGTGTCTCCCTTGTCATGCTTGTGTATGCAGTGTATTGTTAAAGGATGGACATATTGTGCAGGCCTAATTAAAAACTAAGAAATTACTGTAAAGTATGGTATGGCTTTTCTAGCACTTTAACAAGGCATAGATATATGGTGGTGGAACATCAGATAGTGTGGGTTACTTTGCTGCAGCTATGAGGTTTGTAGGGAGAGGAAATAATTTTCTAATATGCCAACTGTCATAGCTGAAGAATTCAGAAAATATCTCAGACACACAAAGGCATTGTTCTGAAATAAAAGCAACAGATTTCAAAAATCTGGGGGTTGGAGTAGATGACCTCTAAAGATCCCTTCCAACACAAACTATTCCATGATTCTTTGAGTCTGTAAGATAAAGATGAATGGAGGATGATGGCTCAGGGCTTAGATGGGTATGAACCAATTTGATTGCTTGGGTTAGTTATAGTGCTCAATAGTGCAGGTGGTGGGTCCCTGTGAAGAATGGGGCTCCTCACTGCAGGAGAGAGGAAGATGCATGAAATATGGGGAAATGTCAGGCTTGCTCCCTCCTGGGACAAAAAATTAGAGAGACTTGTACTCTATAACCTGTACAGCATGGAGGGGTAAGCAGTAGACAAGAGAGTTTATAAAATGGCAAAAATATATCTCTGAAAATCCTCTTATTTCTGGGATTGTGCAGAGTTTTAAATGAGTCCATAGTTACCAGGCTCATCCTCAGAAGGTTTTCCCTGAGGGTCCAGACTGAAGGATTAGGATGAAATGACCCTTTTGAGAAACAACCACTGACTGCCAAGTAGGTGTTTCTTCCCCTATGGGCATTTTGTGTGAATTCTTCCTGAGTCACAATGGTTATTTACTTGACTTTCTCTCAGTCATGCACTGGAGGAAACATGTCACATTCCTGGACATTCAGGGATAGGATCCAAGATTGTTCTGCTGCAGCTGGTATTTCCTCTGCAGTGGTGATGGGCAGGAGCTGCTGAGTTCCACATTGTTTGGCTGGGTGCAGTCTGGATGTGACTGGTTCACTTTAGACTGTGAGTTTTCTTCTGCTCACACCCTTGGTGGGAATGAAGAATGGTTTGAAGGCAAGGATGGACAGCTCTGTCCATCATACCAAGTAAAAGCTTCTCCTCTAAGGAATGTTAGAACTGTATGATTTTCTGCATAGATTAGAAGGCAAGGTATGCAACAGTCAGAAGTCCTTGTTCTGAGTGTCTCTTTAAAATAAAACTTACTACTTTAAAGAGCTATTTCTGCTTGAGAGTGAAAGTTAAACACAGGAGTTTGCTTAAAACCACCAGCTTCACTCCTGCTGTATTTTTGTCAGTGGTAAAACTTACAAGAACATTATATAACATGAAAAAGTTCACCTTCCCAATAAGAAATGAGATAATGCAGGAGAAAAGTTCATAATAAGTAACTAATGACAAGGGTAAAGATCTCTAATGCAACCAGCAAGAAGGTTTGTTTCATTTTTATTTATCCTGGAAAATTCATTCCAAGATCATAAAAGGAAATGTACCAGGTTTTGCCTTTTTATTAACAAAAGCATTAAAAAAGCATTATGTGATGGACTTGCAGATGACAAAATTGCCTTTCTTAAAATGTAAAAGCTCAAAATGTTGGGTATTAGGGAGGAGCTGAAGAAAAAACAAAAAAAAAAATCAGAACATGCCTCTATATGCTGGAGCAGGACTCAGAGAACCTTGGTTTGAAAGTGGATGAACATTTGAAAGATCTAAGAAGTCTTAACAGATGGGATCTGGCTGGGAAAGGGGAATAGTATTATGAAAATAGAAATGTTTAATATTTTATGCCATTAGGAGTGTATTCCAGTTTAAACCAAAATTCAAATGGTCTTCAACAAATGTGCAACAAACAGATCATGAAATCAAACTCAAATAATAGTTTCAATATTTTAAAAGTCATTCTCTGGATTCATTAATTGCCTCTAGGAAGGCTGTTGTATACATGAAGATGTTTCTCATCCCTAAAGGCCAGTTTAAAATGTTACATTGGAAAAAGCTGCTAAATAAAGAAAAAGATCTAGAAAAGAAAGGGTTCATTGCTTTCTTCTCTATTGACAAGGAGGATATGGTAACAAGAACATTGTCTAAGACCTAGAAAATTTGGTTTCTGAGAGTCTGGCTGCTAAGATCATTCAGCCCCCAAAGCCCATGGGAAGATTATTCAGCCATGAGTTGACTGTGTCATGTTTTCATATCTTATCTGTGAGGAGCCAGCTCCACTCATGAGCATTTGCAAAAACTGGAATGTGCTACAGGGATGCCAGAGTGACCCTTGAGTCTGCAAGGGTTCTGCTATTGGGTTTTCCTGTCTGTGGTGTCAGGCTCAGGCTGTCTTAGGTGGCATAAGGAATATATCATGTGAATAATATATTGGTACTATTAATCCTCTTTTTATTATAACCTAAACCCCATATTATTATCTGAATGATTCCTAATCTGTTAATCTAACATGTTTTAAAGGGATGATAGAAATAGTGTCTTGCTTTACAGGCATTCATTTATGGAAATAAACTTTGCCTAGTGCACAAAAATTAGGATGGATAATTCCAGGCTTACATTTCATACATCCCAGTTCTTAAAATTGATGTCTTTTAAAATACAATATTAAGATGCTGTGATTCTATAACATGTTGTATTTGATGGTTTTATTGAATCATTGCAGTAAATATTGATTTAGGCAACTGAGTCTCCTGAGATAAAATTAGGCACTGAGGAACAAACTCAGCCTACAAAAACAAAATCTGATTTATTTGAAAATATAACTGTGTTTGTGTTAAAGGTATAGAATGGTAGTTTTTTGATGCTTTATTGAATATTTTTATTCTGTTTGGAGGTTGAGCATTTCAGAGGTTTTTGTAGGAAGTTTAGCACTGCAGTGATGGCTGAGCTAAGTCCCTGGCTCTTCAGGAGTCCAACTGCTTTGATCTGTCAGATGTGACTTCCTGGGTACAGTCTGGAGGACAAAGGTTTGGGTTCTGCATCAGGACCATGCTGCCTTCCAAATCTACCAGCCATGTCCAGGACACACCTGAGAACACCACTGACTCAAAACCAGGAGAAGATTGTTATAAACTTGTTCTAGAGGAGTTACTTTTCATCCACTGACACATAAATGAGTGAATATTTTAAATTGTCATAGGTGAGCACTTAAACACGTTATTGGCCTTTGCTGAATAGTTTTATTAGTGACATTTTAGACTCTCTGTTATGAGCAATACAAATATGATTTTTTTTTCTTATGATAAAGGTCTTTTCTTCAAAAATAACCATCTTTAGCATATGTTAGAAATGGGGTGACAAGTTAGAATAAGAACCAACAATTCTCAGTTTCTGTACATGGTGAAAAACTCCTAACAGGCATCTTTGCTTTTAGCCTACTTTTGTCTGCCTACAAAGGACTTTGCTTGTCAAGAATTGTAGGTACCTTCTCTTCAAGTGGAAAGAATAGCTGGCCTCCAGCCTCCCACAGGGAGAGCTGAAAATTAAAAAGATCTTTTAGAGAACCTAAGAATGGCTTTAGCCCCTTCAGCAGCTGAATAAGGTTTTATAATAGAAGTGCAAATGCACGTGCTGCAAGTCCCAGTGAAAAGCTGTCATGATACCACATTACTTGCAATCTAAACCTCAGCTTCTCCAGGCATTCTCCTGCAATTTATAAGTGACTCTGATGTACAAATAATTTCTGGCATAGCTCTTGATAATTCTTGACAATATTTGAAAGTCATAATCTCTCATTACAAATGTGAATTAAATGGGCATGCTGGGAGCTTTGCCCTCAGTGCACAGCAGAACAGGCACGGGCTGCCTCAATGAGCTACAAAATTGTTAGCAGTGACCATACATGCTGTAGGCAGGTGTGCACCTGGCTGCCTTGGCTTGGTCAAGTTCCTGGTGTGCTCAGGTGCTGCTGGAGGTGGGGATCTTTGTAAATGCACATGGCAACACCTCCTGCCAGTGCCACACATGGCAGCAGCTCCTGCCAGTGCAAAAGCCTTCAGCGTGAGCTGCAACATTTCTGAGCTTCTTTGCTGCCCAGAAGAAAGTGTCTCTACTCAGGACATGTAGGTTTGTACTTCCAAGGCACCATTGGGCCACTGGATGTGAGTGCAGGTCATGCAGGTCATGGAGCTGTGATCCCCTCCCAGAGTGCTGTGAAAGCCACTACCCAAAAACCACACTCATCTTTCTAAGGAGATCTCATCACCCAATTCTTCCTGCATATTCTCCTCTTCCTCCAGTCCTCCTGGCTCCTCTCCTCTCCTCTCCTCTCCTCTCCTCTCCTCTCCTCTCCTCTCCTCTCCTCTCCTCTCCTCTCCTCTCCTCTCCTCTCCTCTCCTCTCCTCTCCTCTCCTCTCCTCTCCTCTCCTCTCCTCTCCTCTCCTCTCCTCTCCTCTCCTCTCCTCTCCTCTCCTCTCCTCTCCTCTCCTCTCCTCTCCTCTCCTCTCCTCTCCTCTCCTCTCCTCTCCTCTCCTCTCCTCTCCTCTCCTCTCCTCTCCTCTCCTTTCTCTGACCTTCAGTGACACAATTACCTCTCCCATACCATTCATCACAACTTTATCTCCCATTCTACCCTTGCCTTGCACCCTTCTGCCTCTGCTCTGTGTGGTTCACTGGGAGATGCCTTTTCTCTCTTTGGGTTCCCTTTCTTCACTCCAGCTGCCCTGGACCTTTAGTTTCTGATGTTCTTCTGTCCCCCCCGTGCCAAGAGAGGGGCAGTGCTGGAAAGGTGTGCCTGTGGGAGAGGACATTCTGTTTGCTTTCAGAATGCTGTGTTTTCAGGACTGAGGCATTTAAGGCATCTGTATTGTACAGAGTCAGGAGTACATCTAACCCCACTGCATGCTCCTACCTTGTCCTCTGTCCTGACAGTTTGACCTGGGCAAAATTTCCATTTATCCACATTGTGTCATCCCATATGTTCTCTGCCTGGTCCATCTGCAGTCTCTCCCTGGGCATGTGCACAGGCAGCCAGAAGTTGAGGGAGCATAACCCACTTTCCTGCTTGTCCACCCCAGGGAGAAGAGAGGAGAAACTGTGACCAGAGTGACTGCACAGAGGATTCAGTCAATTCCCAGCCTCACAGGCCTTCCCACTCCTCCCCTGTTCCAGGAACTCTCCAGCTGATTTGTGTTTACTTCTGCCTTCCCTGTGACATCTTCTTATAGTCTCAGTTCCTCTTTTGCATGCTGGAGAGAATGTTATCTGCAGCTCTCTTTTTTCTTCTTCTGATGGACTGGGCATGCTTGGGCTCCTTCAGAGCTCTTATCCTGCCACACCAATGAAAGATGATGCATTCATTGCTTCCCTTTGTTCATGCCATCCTTAACAACAACAAAATCCCTTCCATCTCAGCCTGGTTCCTCTGTGCAGTTCTCAGCTGACTTATTAGTAGGCCTGTGTTTGTCATTTGTGAGATTGACTGCACAAAAACTGTAGGTGTAAATATAATAAAAATACATCTGTAAACATTACAGCACTCAGCACCATGGTTTTTATAAAATGTAAAGTAAAGCTGGTTGTCCATGTTGAGTTTTGGGTGGTAGCTAGCAGGGCTTTATTTCAAGGTTATGTTCCTTGATCCTTTTCCAGGTGAGACACTAAAGAAAGATACCCATGAAATTTCTGAAATTTCTTTTATCTTCTGAAAAGAAGAGAAGAGGCATGTCAGACTGGTGTGGTGCCAACACAGACTCTGTGCCCTATTGTAACACTCTAACAGGATTTTTCAGAACTAGATGAAAGCATGACAAATTGGTGACAAGAAGGGTCAGTCAATTGCAGGGGGGGAAAAAACCCACAAAATTTGCCCTCCTGGCTACATTCATGGACTGGATGACATTCCTTCTGCATGACAAATGTGCAGGCATCATCTTCCCAAGCTGGAAGGAGATACAGCAAGAATGTGGGAGAAACCAGAGGAAGCCAAGAGCGTGATGGAAGGATTTAGGAAATTAACTCCTTCTTTAGGAAAGGAACTAGGCTAGTGATAGATATCCATAAGGGGAGTGGTGGTGAGGGAACCAAAGATGCAAAACATGTCAGGCATGCTGAGGGGAGGCAGGACAGCAAGACAAGGGATGCAGGCCCCCTAAAAGACTTGTGTAAGCTGGTCTCTAAAGGCTTACATGACCTTTTACAAGCCTTTAACATAGACACTGCTGAATCCTCATTGCTCAAGTCTCCATGCTCTTGGTTTTGTCCCCTTTCTGTCATTTCTGGGCTGTCTTTGATGCTTTGGTGTTAGAGGAGGAAAGCAGCCCAGTTTATGGCTTCCACCTTGCAGTATTTCTGCCCAACATCTTTACTCCTCCACCATTGCTGACAGCTTGTCCTGTCAATGGCCAGAGGTGCCATTTCTGTGCCACTACAATAATGGTGAACAATTGTAGTGGTGTGACAAAAAAATGAGGTTTCTGGAGCGTTTGTTCCATGCACTCTTGAGAATCTCTGCATGGCCTCCTGACCTGCCTGCATGAGCTTGGCAGAGCTCAGGTGAGTTGTGGGGTTAAAGACAGCAGAATTAATAGACAACAGACAATAGAATTAAAACATCCCAGCTCCCAAGAAGAGGACCCTAAGGAGAAGTGTACAGCTGCTGTAAAGAGTGCTGGAGAAACTTCAGCTGCATTTGAGCCTATTCTACTTCCACAGCATATAATGGATAAGTGGGAAGGCAGCTCACAGTGGATATGGAGTGATCATTAAAGCAAGGCTTGCAAGTTCAGCTTGTGTACATTTCTAAACAAGGGAGGGCAGCAGCTTTTTTGGTAGCTGAGTTCAGCTGTCTCACACATCCTTGTCTCACCCCTCCTCCAACTCTTCTATCCTGAGAAAGACAGAGCTGTGCTCCTCCAGAGGAAGCTGGGAAAGGAGGGAGGTTGATCATTAGGCTTTCTAGATTCCTTATTGTCAGACTTTCCAGAATCTGCCTTGAGCAGCAGTCCCTCCCAAGCAGCCTTTCTCCAAAATGTCTTGGGCAGGACTGAGATATGGAAGCAAAGCTATGGGCATACATGAAAACACACCAGGTTATGGCATCTGCACTAAAGGAACCTTCACGATGAGTTTGGCAATTTCAGAATCATGGCTGTCCTTGATAAAGCAAGCCTGGAAAAGTTTTATCAATTTTGTCAATGTCTTCCATGAGAGGCTCAGTTCACTGTGGCAAGGCCAGTGTGTGATGTTCCCTGTCTGTGGCTCTGAAAGGGTCCAGCATGCACATGCAAATGGCTTCTACTTTCAATCTGATGGAAATTCTGGAAAATATCTACCCAAGCAGTAGGCAACTGAAAATTAAGTTATAATGGACAGTTTCAGGCAATCATCATGTAAATGTCTATACTACTTGGCATGTATCTACAAATAACATTTACATTGTAAACTAATCAAAGTGCCCGCTGGAAAAAAAAGCTTGGAAACAGGCAAGAAGCCCCTGAGATCTGCACCAAGCTGGACTAGTGGAACAACAGAAGATTTTCTTAAACTTACTGACAATTGGCCCTAAAATTAAAAGCTACAATCAATAGATTTTAACAGTTTACAGACCACAATAGAAAAATAAGCAAAACTTTCATGGCTATGTGCTCAATTTCCTGGTTTACCACAAGGCTGTATCTTGAACAGCCACATTTCAGCTCTATTTTTAGGTAACATTCATGGAGAGGAACCACAAGATCCAGAGCTCCTATGAGCTGTGCGTTTCCCAGGGAGACCTCAGGAAGCAGCTGATGTCTTGTTTGCTCTTCCAAAGAGGGTGGCTCTGAGCTCCCTCTTTCCTGCCTCAGCCTTCTGAGAGAGGCAAAGGAGGGCATTTCTTCCTCACACCCCTTGGGATGTGTCAGGGGCATCCTCCTGGACGGACAGTGCTGCCAGCACTGACTCTGTGCCACATAATCCCAAAAACAACCTGCCAAGAGCTGCTGGATGAAGCAGAAATTGGATGCTGCAAACTAAGCCCAAAGTTTAATCATTCCTGAGGTAATGTACATAAGAAGGAAATGAAACTCCTCTCTAGAAGAGTGATATATTTGCTTATTGTCTGAGGAACTAAATACTGTGACAAGGAAAACAGAGTCTGTAAATTTTTTAGCTGTTTTTTGTGCAGCTCATATTGTAGTGTAGTCAGCAAAAGCCTTGCTTTTACTGACTATAGACATAATGATAGAAACCATCCCCTGGTGCAAGACTGAATTTAAAATGGAAGAGTTGATGTGATTCTACCACAAAATTCAGTCATTCTGAAAATGAAAGCAAAACCCATGAAGGATTTACATGAATCCTTAAAGGGACATTAGCTTCAAGAAAAATCCACTTCACTTTGTCAGCAAGCATTTCAGGAGCAGGAGGATTTAATGCTGAGGAAGCACACAGTTTATTTAAACTTCCCCTTCAGCAGCTGTAGAGGGGTTTGGAACATCCCCACATCCCCTCAGGGGCTCCTGGATGAAGGGGATGGGTTTGGTTCAGGACCACAAGGGAGATTCAGCTCTCATCACCCTGTTAAGAGAAATAATCTTGGAATAGCTGCTGGGATGTTTATATTGCATAGCTATCACAAATAAATCAATTTAGCAAATACTGCTTTCCCCTTTCCCCCTAAATGTGTTCATGGATCCAGTGCAGCACTTACAGATGTAAGGCAGAGCAGCTGTTTCCCTCATAATTTTCCCTTTTCAGTCACATTTGACAAAACTGTGGCTTTTTTCTGCTCTTGGAAAGACCAATGTCTGATGTCTGCTCAAATTTACTGAGTAAATAAAACATCAGGTGGTGTCCCTGTGTACATTTAGGAGTGTAAAAAGTGGCAAAATAGGTTTGTTTGGGCTGCTCTAGACTAAGAGCAATCATTCCCATGGCATCCACCTCTGTGCTGCCTAAAGGCAGCCAAAGGGCCTCCTTCTGAAAAGGCAGCACATTTACCTTTGGACAGCTGAATCTCCCACCTTGTAGCTTTTATTCCATTTGCCCCCTTCAAAGGTAGACCAAAGATGATGATTTGCCAATAAGATTAGATTGTAATTTTAACCTGTTAAATAAAATCTGTACAAATACAATATAATGATTATAATTATGAAATATAATTTAGTATCAATATGTGAAAACGGAGCTGGAATAATTTCAGCATGATCAGCAGCAGAGAACCCATGTCTCAATTCTGAGTCTTTATAATGAAGATAAATTGCATTTAGATACTTTCATGGATGCTTCAGCCTAGTAAAGCTGAAGCAATTTGATGGTTTTTTTCTCTTTGAAATAATAAATTTCTGTTTGTACCTCTTACCTCTAAACTGAGTAAATATAATATGGATATCCATGAAACCTCGGGAATTACATAACAGTCAAAATTCAATGACTACAGATTTGCATTTGTTAAGTTCTTTTTGCATTGAGGTTTATCATTTAATGTGGATTCCTGGTGATCCCAAAATAATTCACAGCTTTTTAGGGGCTTCAATAGGGCATCAAAGCAGACATATCCCAGTGAGATGAAGAAAAACCACCTCACAATAAAATAAAACAACCACTGTGCTACTAGAAAAATGCTATCAACTACAACTAAACTTAATATGACATAAGTATATGCAATTTTTGCAAAAATATGGGCAGCCCCTGCCTATTTTCATGTATTTGGTTATAACACTTCTATAACTGGCATAGACCCACAGATATATTTCCCCCTCCCTGGTGGTGCTGTAGCTTGTCTGATTTTGCACCTGACAAGCTGAAAGCATCTACATTCTAACCTTGTCCAGAAAGAAGATTGTACCAATTTATCTCAATCTTTTCTAAACTGGAGTAGTTAAATTGATACGTTTGTGCGTGTGCAGCTGATGGTGCTGATCTACACTTCTCTTCCAATTAATCTCTCTGGCAGTTGCAGCAAGTCCTGCCTACCAACCAGTCCCTGAGTATGCTTGGGAGGAGTTCAAAGACTGCAACTCGAAAAGGACTGAGCTGCAAAGAGCCAAAGCAGAAGTGAAACTGAAGTCCCAAAGTGTTTTGCCTATTGCTCAGACCTTCTTTGCAGTGCCACGTCTCCCCGTGCCCCAGATTAGGAGGTTTGTCACCAGGGACTGTCTGAAGCCTGTTTGATAGATCCCATTTTCTAATGCTGTTGAAATCCATTGCCCTTTCCAGAGGTGCAGAGCAGAAATAACTATTTGTCCTTGCAGGACTCAAGCTTAATAACCCCCTTTAAACTTAGTCATTCTCACCTTTCTCCTTAGGATTCAATTTGACCAACAGTTCAGCATATGGGTTCTGATGGTTCTGATGCTCCCATCACCCTTAAGGGGTTCCTCTCATCACCAGCTTCTTGTCCCTGTCCCTGGGCTCCCTCACTCACCATGCTATTGTAAATATTTGTGCTGTTCCTCCAGTAAAAAAAAAAAAAAAAAGAAATAAAAAAGTGTCCTTTAACCATATTTACTTTTCCATGTGCATATTGAACCAATTTTGCCAGAGAGAGGAGGAGGCAGGATGGCTGAGAACGATGGCTGGGAGCAAGGGGAGAGGAGGACACCACCTTTCAGGGGCTGTGCTGATTTGGAGCATTTGTCAAGCTGCACACTTTCCTTTCAGCCTTTTATTTCACAGGATGATGACTCCTCCTAAGGAATTCTTCACTGATATTTGCTATGTTGATTAAGTAAATCTAGTGGTGCCTCACCCTGGGATCTGTGCCTGTCTGGGGCTGATTCTCATTGCCTGGGGTGCCACACAGGAGTCCTGGCTACTGGGGTTCAACCTTCAATTAGTGTCAAATGTTCAGTGATACCAAGTGGGCACAAAGACTTTGCTGTGGCCTATCAGAAAGACAGGAGTAAACCCAAAGCTTGTTTGTGCTTACCTGGGCCTGTAATTAAACCACTAGGACACTCGAGTCTTAATCCAATTGAAAGTTCTTTGATTACAGCATTTAAAATTGTGCCTTCATTACAAACTCAGCAGGCCCAATTATTTTGCAATTATGAACATTAATAAGTGGTATAGGAAAATCAGGACAGCCTGGAGGATTTGAGGATGGCAACTGCTCCTGAGAAGGATGTGGATGTGTTGCTCAGGAGTGATCAGAAGCTGCTGCCAGGCAACGAGGGACCTGAGAGGAACCTCCTGGGATGAGGGGCAGGATCTAGATCATCTCATCTTCCAGAGGGAGATGAGACTTGCAAGGGCCTCCCACCAGTGCAGAGAGCAGCCCCAGGGAAGCAGAGCAGGGAGAGGGGCTCCTTTCCTCAGGGCTGCCAGACAACCAAGTGCTGGCAGATGACTTTGGTTGAAGCTCTTTCAAGCTGTCTGTATCACATACATAGCTGTGAGATAAATTGGGACATCTCATTCAGCCAGAAAAAGGACCCAGCCCTGGCCTTGTGTTGTTCTCTTTGGATCAGGGAAGAGAAGTTGTGGTGGTCATAAACATGATCATGACAAAAATGATCATGACATTTTCTAACTCAGCATGGTCTTTGTTCCCACTTGCCTTTTTGTTGAAGCCTTATTTGAGAATCCTGGGATATGATTTAGGCTTGACTTAACTAAGCTCTGGCTCTTGAAGGAAGTTTTCTCACAAGCTGCTGGGCTGGTCCGTTGTTGGAGAAACAAGAAACAGGAGATGAAAAGAGGCCACAGACTGGTCACCACTTCAAATTACAGAAAATAATCAAACAAATCTCTTTTTATAATGCCAAGAATTAAAAGATGGTAATAAAGAGACAGTTATTTGAAAATATTATGGATTAATCATAAATTACTGTTGGGGCACTAAGAAAACCACAATCCATTTTGGTTGAAGACAGCTCTGGTGATCACTGCTACTTCACTGCTCACCTGCTGGCTCTACTGTGTTGGTATTTTGGAGGCAGGTGAACTTTGAGGAGACAGCCTAGGCAAGGTTTGAAGGCATCTGCCTCCTGTCAGTGCAGTGTCTCCTGTCTGAAGCAGAAGAGGCAGTAAAAGAGCAGGTAACAGTCTCAGGGTTTTGAACTCCACCTGTTATCTCTGCCTTAGAGAAGAAGGCTACCCATGTGTCCTGGGGTGACTTTATGATGCTTGCATCTCCATTCATCTGCTTAGCCCAGAAATAAGTTAAGATTAACAAGAGGGACTTCTCTCCCTATGTGAATTGAAGAAAGGCTACTACAGAGGTGGTAAACTGACTGAAAATTTTAGGTTTTTTCTCTTTACATTGTCAGTGGAAAATAAAAGGTTGTAGGGGGAGGAGAAGCGTTCTGAAGGTTTTGTTCTTTTTCTTATTACCCTTTCTTTTAGTTACTGTTAATAAACTTTTCTTCATACCCTTTCAAAATTTGGAGCCTGCTTCACCTTCCTCCTAACCTAATCCTATCTCAGAGCAGGAAATGAGTAAGTACATTCTAGTGAGTGCAGTGGTGTTTGATTATCACTGAACCCACTACAGCATGCTTGCACATTGACAAGCAGCATTTAAATGAAATGCCCTCATGTTTTAGGAGGTGGGAAGCACAAGTTCAAGGTAAATATAAAGTGACTGGAGTTGAACATGTTACTTCTCATCACCCAAGGGAAGATAACTCGTTCTGAGCAAGCTTCACCTGGAAGGTATTGAGCCTTGACAGAACATTTCTCCCTGAAGGTTCAGCCGGGGCAGTCCCTGCCCTTTCCCATCCTGGTGGCCTCATCTTTGTCTTCCTGCCCTCCCCACCAGTGCTCCTTAGATACTGATGTGAGCCAGACCAGGGAGACAAAAGGAGAGAAAGAAAATCCTTTCTTCTGAAGGGTGAGTTTAACTGGCTCCCAAGGGAACTCCCAGGGACAGTGAGGAGGAGGAGGAGGAGGAAGGGTGGGAACAGGTGCTGGGCACAGCAGAGGGGGAGTTTTCAGCTGCACAGAGTGGTTAGACAGGCTTTTGCTGTATGTCAAACCACACCTGGAGTTACACCAGCATGGAGCTGGGCGCTGTGAGCGTGTGGGACGGGTGACATGGCCTTCTGCCATTGCTCCACTTTACTGTCACACTGTTAGAGCAATGGCCTTCCCAGCCAAGGCTGGCATTCTCTGCAGCCTTAAAGGAAGCATTCAATTACCAGGTGAGCCCCATTAGCTGCAGGGGTGGCCCTGGAGAGCTGAGACCTCTGTGTGCTGGACAGACAGCAGCCGGGTTCTTGTCAAACACAGCCAGGGATGTCAGGTGAGAATTACAGAAATATGAAGCACACGCTGAGCACAATGCCTGTGCAGTGCTGTGACTGAAAAGGCTGATGTGGAGAGACATTTTAGGACAAAACTGGTCTCTATGAACTTTAGACCTCTGCAGTATAGACAGCTGCAATGGCATGGCTGGCAAGGCTCCCTTTGGAGTCAACTGAAGAGGAGCAAGCCCTTCTAGGATGCAGTTCATCCCATCCTGGTATAGATGCACACAGCTAAATGTGATAAATACTACTCTGATATTTTAAAAAGGCTAAGTTCTCCATGGGCAACTATTTTTAAATGAGAGGGTAGTGCCCCATGAGGGCTTGCTTTTTCCATGTGACATTGCAGAGATCCTTTGGTGGCTTGCAGGAGTGCTCACGTGGCCAGAGGAATCCCACCATTTCTCTCCCAGAACCTGAAGGATGAGGAAATGTGAGTAACATATTTCTCCACGTTTGCAGAATCATAAGCAATTCCCCTCACAAAGCAATAACTAAAAATTGCATCAGACTCCGAGGGAAAGGTAGTGATGAAAGAAGGAGCTGCATTCCATTCTCTGAACACCAAAAAAGCTTTTGAAAGAAGAAGAAAACTGCCACAAATTCAGCTTCATTCTGGACTGGTGCAGATATTTCTATGCAGTGTGATGCTGACCACAGAGCTGCCCCTTTGCAGCTAAGCCTCAATACCTGTAATGAAGTCTGTTTTGGTTTCTCTTGCCATTAGCACCTTCAGATGTATTCTTTTGTTTGACAAAATGTTATTTGTCCCCCCCTATAGCCAAAGGTAGATGCCACTAGAATTTTTTCCTGAACATCAATCTACCTTTAGGGGTGTGTAAACCCTCAAAGCAATAATTGCTCAGAAACAGATTGTACTGTTCAGTGTGGGCACCCAGGCTGCTGGTACAGAGTTTTTCCAGCTGTCAGGAACTGTCAACACACCTCCATCTCCTGGGGGTATAAAGAGGCAGAGCTGCCTCTCTGCTGCCAGAAGAAACCCCTTGTGCAGACACAGTCACACGGGCAACACTGGCAGCACTCCTTCCCTCCAGGGGCTGAGAACAAAGGCTGGTCCCTTCACCTGCAGCAGGGATGTTTTGTCAATGGAGTGCACAGGCTGGATTTTTGTGCAACAGAAGTGGTACCTGTGGGCTTGACCTTGATGTCTGTGCATTTTATTTCTTTAAGTAAAAGGTTTCCACTGCTTGTCACTGTCGTATTTTCTGGAAAAATCCCTTCAGCAGGATTTCTTCTCCTGGGATGCTGAAAGCCTCAGAGAAAAAGGAAAACAATATTCTCTTGTTTGCTTCTCCTGTGTTTTGCTGCTTTGGAATGTGTTTGGAGATTGTTTATCCAACAGGTGGTTGTTTGATTGGTTTCATGTGAATTGTTTTTACTGAATGACCAATCATTATTCAGCTGTGTCAGGACTCTGGAGAGGGTCATGAGTTTTTCATTAGTATCTTGTTAAGCCTTCTGTCTGTATCCTTTCTCTTTTCTTTAGTATAGTTTCAGTATAGCATTCTTTTATATCATATAGTAACATAAAATAATAAATTAGTCTTCTAAGGACATGGAGTCAGATTCATCATTTCCTTCCTGCCACAGGGGACCCTGAAAATACCCCACACTGCTGATTTCAACTCCCTCATTCTGGGGCTGCTGGTGACAGGCTCTTTAGCATATTAATGGGAATAAACACTGCTCAGCCAGTCACACATCACAGAGTGCTAAACTTGCCCGGCATTATCTTACTAAATAATATGCATCTATTCAAATTACATTTATTCTTAATATGTCTGAGATGCTCACGGAACTGTAAAATAGATGTTTAACAACAAGTTCTTCTCCCTGCTTAAATTTTGGCTTCATTTGCTGTTTTATTTAAATGAGGGGTAACAACTGGCCATTGAATCAAACCAACTTTTACTTGGTTTTGTAAAAACCATGCCCTCCTGTAACATCTTTGAAAGGAGGCAGGCATACACTGACAGGTCCTTTCTCTTTAAGAAAAATGCATATATATCCCCTTGCCTCTGCTTCTGCTTGGGATGAGAAAACATAAAAAAAACAACGCTGTCATTTAAACCAGGCTGCTAATACCCGATCCTCCAAGGGTTAAATGGTGTCATTGCAGTTTCACTTCCTCTCAGACAGAGAGAACTACACTGTATGAAATAATTTGTTTATATTCCTTTCCTGTTCCAGACAGAGTTAGCAAGCACATTAATATGACTATTGCATCAAACACGTGCATTCCTTTCACACAAAGAATTGAAAATGAATTTTTTGAGCAAGTTTTCTTTTCTTGACCTCTTCTCTAAATGAAAGTGATCCTCAGAAAATTTTGCATTAGGTAAGTAATTGCCCTGGATAAAAGCCTTTGCCCTCTAGAAGGATTTTCAAGTGCTTGGAGTGATAAACTCCATGTTTAGGGACCAGTAATCCAGAATATTTTTGTGATTCTGTAAGTGGCAGATACAATAGACATGCAAGTTCAAGTATGCATTTCAAGAGAATACATCTTGGCTGCTACTAATGCAAAGTAAAAGGCTTTTTAAAGGAATTTTATGAAATCTATGAGCCTGTTGGATCATAGATAAATGACTGCTAACAGAAAAGCTCTTTGACAGCAGCATGTGAGACCAGGCTAATAGATAAATTCAGTATGAAGTGCCTAAATGGGGACAAGGTGGGGACAAGAGGGAAAATCCAAGATGTACAAGGCTAGTTGCAAACTCTGGTGTGTGATGCTCAGCCTTCTTGCTCAGGCTGTACTCTTCACTCAGTTGCACAAGAAATGGTGACAACATTAATGTCAAGCTACCAGAACTTTTTTTAGGTTACTGTAAGGAATGAAAGCAGGACAGAAGAGTCTGGGGAAAGGTATGGGAAGGGAAAAGAGATGTGAGGAGAAGAAGGAAGAATTTCTTCTACTAGACTTTTTCTCCTCTGTAGTCTTCTTTGGGCATCCTAGTCTTGCTCCAGGGACAGCTGTACAAGCTGTAATTTGACACAAATCCTTTTGCCTGACACTTTTATATTCCCTACTACCTTATTTCCTCTAGTCAAAACAAGCAGGAAACATTTCTGCAAGGACCATATGTGTATTTAAATGGTGCAGATGATGATCCTGTGGAGAAAATGGCCTTGTTTCTTGACTCCACCACTCTTCTCCTTTGCCATGGTAGGTCATTCCTATGTGCCCTTTCAATGCTGCTCCTCTCCCACATTTTTTCCTCTGCCTGCCTTGAAATTAAATCAGACAGCACCTGGCCCAGGACAGCAGGAATTTCAGTGGAAGGTGAGAATTAATTGTGAGGCAGGACCAGAAAAGGCTTTTCAGGTAAAACAGAGGCATTGCACCAAAAATGTCTTGCAATGAAGAAACACTTGAGTATTCTTAATTTCAAGGAAACTGCTGGTAGTATTCATGGGTGGTTTGCCAAAGATTTATTATGCATGTGTATTTAAATAAAGGCCATGATATTTGCTTAGCAGCAGGAGGGCATTAGTGTGTGACAATGATGCCCTGCATCCATTCCCTGGGATCTGACCCACGCAGTGTATGGAAAAAAAATCCCCAGAGTTGACTTCTCTTAAACATGTCAACCCAAAACTTTCCACTGTAGTTTTTTATAATGCTGTTCCTCACCCTCATGCTCATTTTCTTAATTAATTTGCAACAATCTGCCTTTCATGTCAATGATCTTGGCCTCTGAGGCAAGTAGGAATAGAGAGTCCTATTAGAGTTCTAGAGTCTCCTAATAGAGATGTGGGGAAGGAAGGAAGGGAGGAAAGGAGGGAGGGAGGAAGAGAGGGAGGGAGGGAGGGAGGAAGGAAGGAAGAAAGGAAGGAAGGAAGGAAGGAAGGAAGGAAGGAAGGAAGGAAGGAAGGAAGGAAGGAAGGAAGGAAGGAAGGAAGGAAGGAAGGAAGGAAGGAAGGAAGGAAGGAAGGAAGGAAGGAAGGAAGGAAGGAAGGAAGGAAGGAAGGAAGGAAGGAAGGAAGGAAGGAAGGAATTTCTTAATGCTGGATGGGGTGTAAATATTAAAGTCCATTTCCCATGATGATTCAATGGATGAGAGAAACTCTGGGAGCTTAGAGGAACCCTGTAGAGGAGAAAACAGAGACACGGAAGACTGATGATTTACACTTAGCATTTGAAAGACATATAAACAAATCCTAGTTAAGACCCTCTGATAAGTGAATCACTGCCACCAGTTTTAAAATGTCAAATGATCCTAATGTTCAAAATGATTGCTGAGATGGCAGTTCTTTTCTAAATCTCTCTTTTCAGTTGCTCCATATCTCACCTTTGGAAGTGAAATTTTTCCATTAGCCTTGACTTGGAAATGAAAAATTGTGCACTTTGAAAACTCAATTTCAAACAATGCTACCCAGCATAAAGTAGACTCTGTTCTTCTGAAAAATGTGTGGCTGCCTGGCATTTTCTAGCAAAGCTGCTGGCTTTATAATATTCAGTCTTACGATTCTGACAGGTTGGGAAAAATGTGCAAGGAGAAATACTTCACAGATATTAGGGCTTAGGAAAAATTGCTCTCTATTTGGCAAAAGTTGATTTTCATTTTTTATGTCCAGAAAAAAAGGAATTACTGGTGACACAAGTACTCTTAGAGACTTTTGAAACCATTCTTTCAGCTACAAATCACTATCTGATTTTATTAAAGGGATTATTGGGACGCATCTTACAGCTCCTGTAGAGGTACAACAATCCAAGTCTAGTATTCTGCATGAGCAGAATTACCATGAAGCCTGCAGCTCACCTGACCCACCACCTGGTTACCTGTGCTTGGGCTTGTGGCAGAGGAAGGCAAACACTGAGGGTGTGGTGGAGACGGGAGCACAGCCTGAGAAGAATTAATTGCAGGCCTTGTGGAGATCAAGGCTCCAGAGAATGTGCTCTCCATGGCCTGGATAAGAGAGCTCCAAATGGAATTTTAAAGGATAAGGATTTTCTAAGCCCCATGAATATCTGGGTGAAGGAGAGGAAGCGCTCTGGTTCCATGCCTCTGCAGTGGGAAGGGCTGCTTGCAGATGGTGACTCCACAGACTGACAGTTTTCCTGCAAACACAGCTCTAGGTCAGCAGCTGGACTGTGGCTACCAGGAGAGCAGAAGGTTTGTAACAGAGCAGGAACCCTGGAGCAGGGATTGTGTCTCTGTGCCCTGCAGGCTCACTGAGCTGGGGAAGGTGAGGTGAGAAATCACTCCCTGCTCTGCTCAACCCCATCAAATTATTTCCAACTAATGGCTGGATAAAAACAGTGGGGCTAAGAGAGACTGTAAAGGATGATGGAGGTCCACTTTTAAAAATCAGGAATCATTGCTCTCATGGCAGAGGGGAGTCTTTATATTTTATACAAATTCCTTTTATAAATGGTTAAGGACAAGTGAACAACCAGTTCCCACCTAGGCAGCAACCTCCCTCTGGCACAGATCCATTTCATTTCTGCAAAGTGCTTAAGTACATGCTTAACTTTAACCACCTGAACTGTCCCACTGGAGCCACAGAGATGACTCATGAACTAAAGTTAGGCCCCTGCTTGCGTATCCTGCTGACTGTGGGCTTCTGCACTATCTCCTGCCAGATGTTTGGGAGAGGAAATGAAAGAAACTCTGTAGTGGACAGTTAAGGGAGTAATTAACTAACAGAGGAAACTTTGTATGGCTTCCAAATATCTGAAAAGTGATCTAACGTAACAGTTGGTATTTTGGTAGTCCAGACATAGGTTTAAACAATTTTTAGTCCTATTGATGTCTTGATCTTTTATGTTTAGTCTCCTGGATTCTTCTCTAATGCTCCAGTGTGTCCACATTGGGCTTTATAAACTTTGTGGTTTTATCCTAATTTAAATATGCATTAATATTCTTCATTAAAATTGCAGGGTAAGAAGAAATAAAAATGCTATGCTCAATGGATGCAATGCTTCACTGTAGAAAGGCTAGAGTAGAAGATGGTGTGGTTTCCAGCCCACCTCTACTTTTGCCACCCATACACTGGTTTTCTTTTCTTTTTTCCTTTCCAGCACACTCATCTTTCACTTGGATTGTCTTCCAAAAGCCCTTTATGACAGCATGGCACAATCTCTGCACAATTAGCACAGTGCTGGGATAGAGTTAACAGGAGACTTCAGCCTGAGAATCTCACAACAATTTCCTATGCCATAAGCAGCACCCATCACAATAAAGTCTTTCACTGGGATTATACAGCCCTGCACAATGCCCCACAGGGGCAGCTCCCACAGCCAGAGCCCGGTGTTAAAGGCAACCCTTCCCAGAAATCCCACACAGCAGGATCCCTCTGGTGTATTCCCCCTAGGACAGATGAGGCAACCATCACTTGCAGGACCTCGTGCCTTTGGTGAAATGCTGTTTTTCTAGCTCTGGGTTATGTGGAGTTTCAGACAAAAGTGTGGCAGACTTGTGACAGGCTGTCACAATCTGAGAGAGAGAGAGAGAGAGTGAGAGATTTATTAGGGGAATCTCCTTTGCCTCAAACACAGCTTTCTTTGAGGGCTGACCCTTCACTTCTTCCTGGTGCCACCTCTGAGGTCTCTAATTCCCCAAGTGACAGCAGTAGAATAAAACTCAGCATGTGTGTATCACCATCTTTGTCACCAGTGTGGACTTAACCCATTGCTTCCTGAAATTGCCCTGGACTGTCCAAACACAAATGACCATCTCAGGTCCTACCTGAGCTGGTCCCCCTGGGCCACACTGGCTGAGCTGCTGTTCCATTTGCTGGCAGCTCCTTGCAGAGGTCAACCCCAGCTGGGTCTCACACTTCCTTTAAAAGCAGGCTGCTCCAGCTCAGGCCTGACAGGCTGGAAGGGCACTGAGCAGGAAATCTTTTCTTGCTAATGCATTGTGGGGGGGTGACTTTATTCTGGAATAAATTCCTCAGGAATGAAGGCATGCAGGACAAGCCTTTCTGTGACCACCAGCTTAGTTTTGAAAAGCAGTGGAGAAATGGCACACGAGAGGCCGCACTCGGAATGAAACTGACTGCTTCAAATTCCTTCAGTGTGAGTCCTGCCTTTCCTTAAAGCCCATGGGAGCTCTGCCAGTGATTGCCCTTGTGCTACAGTTTCTCCTTTTGTGTTAGCATCCAGCAAAGCCTGATCTCCACATCAACTCAGAAGATGGCACAGCACTGATTTCTAGCCTGAAAGAGCACACAGAGGTATTTTGAATATGTACCTTATTCTTAACTTTCATCCTCTGTGACAGCTACTTTTAGTTATGTCATACCCTGTACAGCAAACCTCTCTTCCTTGCTAACACTGGAAAGGGAACAAAGGCTTGTTGTTTCTCTGAAGTACTAGACCTACTCTTAATTTCCATCCAGAAAAGCCCTTCCAACATTAATTCTGTCCAGAAAAAGATCATAGATGGCAGTGGGTGAAACACTGACCGATGTTTTAAAATGTTTCTCTGCTACTCTTCTAGCAGAGGAGCCAGGAAGGGCTAAAGTTCTAAATAATTAAATAACTAAACTGAATAACTAAAGTTCTTCAATCCCACTAGGTACCCCTAATGCCTAAAAAGTCCTTAGGGTGTATATGTTTAAAAATTATTAGATATTTTAAATTAAATCTGATAATTTTAAAATTATCAGATTTCAGTCTACTCACATGCTTATGAAACATGCCCAGCCACCATCAGTGTTGTTCCATACTGAGTCTAGAATATAATTCAGGACAAAAATCAAGCACTCAGCTGGGCAAGGGCATTCAAGAATGTTTTCTCTGGTGGGGAAGGAGGGTTTCTGCAGTGTGCGATTCCTCTCTTTTGTGTCTTTTGAGCAGGGTTTGAGCAAGGAGCCGTCCATCTGGGGCATTCTCACCTCCCCCTGGGCAGCTGCTGTCAGGGCTGGCAGCTCTTGCACAGCAGCTTCTCCATCTGGGAAAGCAGAGTCCCCACTCTTGGTGCCAAGCTGTCAGTCTGCTTGGAGTTTTGCAGTCTGGGCTCACACTCCCAGCTGGGTGGGTCAATAACACTAAGAACTTTATTAAAAACTAGGCCTAGGCTCATCAGTACACACCAATAGAAATTTTTTGGGGGGCACATGAGCATTCAAAATGTATCATCCTGCATTTGGCACTGCCTTAGGTTCCAGTCTGTGGAAGTGCCAATGAAACCTGCAGAGGCACCATCGGTGCTCCTTGTACTGGACCAGCAGCTCTCACCCTGCTGTGAGTGAGGAGAAGGGAAAGGACACACAATCCCCTCAGCTCCTCGTGCAAAAAGCAGGTGCAGTCCAGCCCCTGGACCGGGTCTGTGGATTTCCCCTGATGAGGCTCCTGTCCACGATGGTTTTCTGTGTACTGCAGCAGGACACTTGCACTGAGCAGTCTCACTGCTTGGCAGGAAGTGAGAATGCCTTCATAAGACAATCTGCAGCTTTCTGAATTGTGCTGCAGCTTCTGTTCTGGTCTGCATCCTAAACCTTGCTGGGAGGTGGGTCCAGGGCAGCTGCTGCCCCTGTACCGGGTCCTGATGCCAGCTGGATCCTTGGCACTGAGGTCCCAAGGCACTTGCCTGGCCTTGAACATGCCATGCCAGGGGAGTGTGTGGCATCATTTTGGGAACCTCCCCCTTATCTCAATTCCACAGGTTGTGACAGGGAGTTCAATTAACATTTGCTGTTGTGGTTTGACCACCAAACCAAAGTGTTTCAGTGGCCCCTCACCTTTAAGGAGGATTGGAAGAGTGATGTAGAGAGCTTGGGCTGTAGTCAGCTCCTTCTGCCCTTTCAAAAAGGGAATTCTGGATTTGGATGCAAATACTTGACTTGAAGGCAGGTTTAACCACAATATCTTCCCAACTCCAGTTCTTTGCTGTAGGCATCAGATATGTGACTTTGCTACTCTTTTTAGGCTCACTCTGTTTTGGTTATTTAATATTACCACATACATTTCTGGGTGAATTGTTTCATATATATTTCTGAGAAGAAAGTTTGTTTTTATAAATGCATGGATGCATATAGCAAATTAAACTGGTAAATTAAAACTAGCATCATTTCATCCAAGTAAAGAGACTACACTACAAGGCAGCTGTATTGCAAAAGTGCCTTGTAATACCCATTTCATTCTTGTAAACAATGCATCTCTTTAAATGTGGACTGCAAAAATCACACACAATACTTTGGTTCAGGAATCCGCTGGCTGATTTTCTGAATCACTGTTTTTAATATAGGGGATGTGGGCGTCTAAAAAGCCTTCTATATATAAATCTGAAGAGCCATCTCATTCTGTTTCTGCAACTTATTTTTACCAGTTTCTCCTGATTCATTTTTTAGTGAATGCTGAGCATTTTAAGAGCAGAGAGTGAGCAAAAATGCTCTACATAGATCATTACAGTTTGCAGCTCCATGACTTCCCAAGAGGTTATTATATCTCAAGCAGTGAAAAACAGCTCTCACTGTGTAAGAAATTATTCCATTGTGTAGTATTATTCAAGCAATTAGAAATCCTACTGTGTACCAAATACTGTATCTCTAGGTAGCAATTTTGGGTGTTATACTATGCTTACTTAAGTGTGTAGCTACAGCAAAAGAAGTACTATATTAACAATACAACCATTTCTAACTCAATGTTGTAAAAACAACAATTTACTGTAATTGAAATGCACCATTTCATTTGCTTTAGACATCAAAATTCCCAGTTCCAGAGTCTTCTGGATTCTTGATTTCTCTGCCATTTATAAATTCCTTATCTGGCCAAGGAAAGTGAGCAATGTTTTATAGCATGGAGAAGATGTCCACAGAAAACAAGAGGTAGCTTGCCTTTCCTTCCACAGCACTTCTGACTCTTAACTGCTCCAAAACACCCAAAACCTGCATTTTTCTTGGCTAGTACAACATACTGCCATAAGACTAAGCAGAACATTTTAAGAATTTCTGAAGACCTGTAGTCAGCCTTTTTCTTTAGAAAATTAGATTGTGTCAGCATATTAATTTGAAGCATCATGTTAAACCCAGCTTTGCTTTTTATATAGATGTGGGCCAAGAGGGCCAGAGCTTACCAATTACCAATCTCTTAGGGTAGATGTCTTTTATAGACCAAAGGAGAAAAGGACTAAATTATTTTTGAAGTCAGCTAGGATAGTTTTATTGCTATTGGCTTCATTTGATAAGCTCCCAGGTACATTACAGTATGTAATTTTGATGAAAAAAAGTGGCACAACATGCCAGTGAGGTATGAAGGTGGAAAAACATGATTAATACCTACCTAAAATTCACATAGTCAGTGTCAGATGTGACCACAGGAGGAAGATCTCCCATCTTGAATGACCCTGGCATGTGGCTGCTTAAAGAGGAAATGTTTTGTGCAAAGAAGCAGGGGATGTGTGCTGGTCCAGAGCTTGGAAATCCCCCTCAGCTCCTGGCAGAGAGCTCACCACCAAACTCTGAGCTCAGGACCTCCCACCCCATGGCTGTAACTCCCTGCATCCCTGGGGAGGCAGAGGCATGATGTGAGTTAAGTCTTGGTGCTCCTTCTCCACAGCTGTGACCTTCAGATATTGCTGAAAGACTTCCCCCCACTGCCTGGAGTGGCCAAGCACTCAGAGGGGCTCGGGAGCACCTGTGACAGGTGGGTCACTGCAGGGCTACAGGATCCAGTGCTGAGGGCACCCTCCAGCAGGCACTGCCCCAGCTGGCCCAGGGATCCCAAGGTTTTGGGAGTCTTTCCAAGCTGTTGGCTGACACTGGGCCTCCTTGCTATTCAACCATCCATAAAAGCCCCAGGGTTGGGGAGAAGGAAAGAGTGAGTGTGAGAGAGGCAGGAAAGCACAAACACCTCTGTATGTAATGTCTGCATTTCATAAGACTTTCTGTTTCCATGGCAATGAGCAGGGTATAAATACACAGACAGATCTCCCTTGTGGCAGTGCATTCTGCTGCTCCCATGCTGCAGGGCCAGTCTGTGTACAGACATTTTGATGGGCATCTGCAAACCCTCTCTGGTAAAACTGTCAACGATTTTGTTCAATCTCAAGCCTATAGTTCACTGAGCAAAAGTGCTCTTTCCACTTCATTCACCTCAACTTACTTTCTGGCTCCTACAAACAAGCAAATAAATTCTTTCAAAACATAAAAATGGAGTATTGCATCCTTATTAATTTGTATTTAGGCTAAGTAATCTATAGGAAGAACTAACATTTTAGTTGCTTTAGTTATATTTGGAGTCAGACTCAGCACAAGCATTTCCAATAACAATTTAGTGTGATGAAAACTGCTAATGCTGTTGAATTTTATAATGGAGTTATAACAGATCCAGGTTAGCCAGTCACAGAGAAACATAGCCCTAAGCTGAGTGCAATAATTAAAAAATAAGTGCCTATGTTTCATAACACAGAAACCCTTCAACTGATTTTTCCAGGATGGGTGCAGTCTTGCATAAGATGCAGACAGAAATAGGTGGATTTTGTTATAAAAATCAGCATGACCCTATGTACAGAATTTAAACATCTTATTTTAAAAGGTTCACTTCCCCCCTAATTCATTCACAGGTATGGTAATGGCAGTGACCACATTTGCCAGGACATCTCCTTTCCATTCACCCCCTGCTTTTGGATTCTACAATTGAAAAGAGGAAAATGAAATGGCAGAAGAACAGAATATATGTTCCTCTATATCACATCTATGCAGGAGAACAAACTACTTCAGAAGGGGAAAAAGCATGTCTTCATTTGGAAATGATGTTTGCTTTTATGCTGAGGAAACTCAGTGAAACTCAAAATCAAGCTAGGGCAAGAGAGCTGGTATTTTCCACATAAATTAGCTGGGTAAATTACATATGGGAATCTCACATAGGATAACCCAACCTGTTGTGTGGAGAACAAAATAAAAATGTCAAGCTGCCTGATTTTATCTTATGACAGTTAACAGAAGTTCAAGCCAAAATGGAAATGAGAGAAATGTGCCTTGAAAGAAATCCGTACTAGGATTAATTTCTTCCTGTATTCTTCCTGGTAACAAGCATGTAATATGGAAACAAATGGGGCTGGGAGCAGGAGGAGAGCCATGGAAAAGCCAGGGATGAAAGAACCCTTCCTGCTACCAACACTGCGTCATTTCTGACAAGTTGAAATTTTCCAGAGCAGCACTTATCCTCCCTTTAGGTTCTGAATAATACAGAGAAGAGGCCAGTAGAGCCCAAATGTGAGGGAGAAGAAAAAAGAGTGAACATCCTCCTTAGCATAACTGGAATGGGTTTGCAGTTGAAACCATAAAGAGTAATTATTTTTTAATCCCAATTCCTCACCCTCTTAAAATGAGCCTATGCCTCTTCCTCCAGTGAAAGTATGGCTTTCTCCATCTCTTCACTTTTTATTTCTAAGCCAAACAATTAAAAATAACAAGGAAGAGCAAGAGAGAGTACTAAAGGAGTTTGGAAAAGGAAAATCTGTGTTGGCAGTGAGAGCTAGTCAAGATGTACATTAATCACATTGTGTAATCAAGACAGTTCTCATAGAATTGTACTGTAATCCCAAGTTAAACTGAATCAGAGCTCATACAACTCTTCACACTAAATAATGTCACGATCCTGCAATACTTTTAAATTGAAAACTCTTCCAAGAACTGAGAAATTGGTTTGACCTTTCCTTGGACACAGGTGAGGTGATTCATGTAAGGACTGGAGGGGGGACTGTGCATGAGTCACTTCTGTTTGTTATATGACAAGCACTTTCTCCTAACTGTTTACTTCACCAACTTTCATTTCCATCTGCTGCCCTTTGACCATGACAGAACATGTCATCCCCAAGATGTGGCTTACACTTGCTTCTTAGTGCTGAAACAGATCACAGAGGCTATTCAGTGGACCCAACCAACTTGAACAGAGCAGGAAATTCTTGCTTGTACTGAAAAAACACTTCTCAGCCACTGGCATGATTCTGATCTGGGACCCATCATTGTGGCTGAAGCCAAGGGAGGTGAAAAAAATGCATGAAAAATGGTTTCCTGATTAGCTGTTTCTTTCAGATATTAACCACTTCTAATAAAAAATATCCCAAAATAACAAATATCATCACTTCTAATAACAAATATCCCACTTGGTTAGACCTGTAGTCTATCTAGCTCAACAACTCTTTATCCAATAGGGGCCAAACCCAGATGCCTAGAAGAGTTTAGAAGCAGAGGGCAAGTATTTTTCCTAATTTCCCTGTTTCTAGAAGTCAAGGACTTGCCTGTACAAAGATTCCTGGGACAGATTTCCTGTGCCATGAGGATTCTTTTTTTTACAAGGACAAATATCTGCCTGCATGGATTAGAATGCCCTGTATGCACTTTCCCATGCTGTCCTGAAGATCAGAGACAGCTCTTGCCAAAGGTGAATGCTGCTCTGTAACTCCAACTGTTCAACAAGTGCTCCCAAGTGACTTGTGGGGACTTCCCCAAGCCATTTGCCTCATGACAGAGAGAGGGCTAATGTAGAAAAAAAAAAAAAACAACCCAAAACTCAACACTTAAAAAAATCTTAGAAAGTATCACAATTTTAAAAGTGTACGTTTGGTGAATTATAAATAGAAAATACTAGGAATGGGCTGAAGGGTTACTTTTCAACATTTCCCTTCCGTGAGCAGAATGATAATTGCATCCTTGATGTGTCAATATCATTTACACACTGAGAGAATTCTTTTAAGATGGTTTTTTTAAACCCTTAAATCAGAACACGTGCACCAAGGTGAACATGCTGTGGAGGTAGGAACACTGTCACTTCCCTAAGAGTGACAGCATCACCGCTGTCTATCAGTGACACACTGTAAAAAGGTACAATCTTCCATAAAAGCCTTTCCAGTAATTTTGGGAAGCTGCAGGCAGAATATCCTCTGATGTCACATACTCTGATGTGCCAACATCAAGACCATAACCCCCAGGACGTCCCAGATATGGCCCTTGTGTTAGCCTGGAAGCTGGACAAAGTGACCATCTGCAGGCTTTGCACATCTATCAGAAAAGGAGCATGGAGCCCTGGAGTGTGTTACAGACAGGTTTATAAACAAGGAGACAGAGATGCAAGTCTTTCTTGTTCTCCATTCGATTTCAGGACTGTGGATGAGTTGGGCATGCCTTGCCAATGTTCTTTACAGTGAATAAAGGCATTTTTTCTTCTGCTGTTATCACCAAGAGGTGATATCCATGTGACTGCTCTGCATTCAGCTGGCACCTCTGACAGTCTGGCCTGCACTCTGTCCACCAGCACTTGACAGTGGCCTGTAACCTCCGATTAAAGGGATGCCTCTGAGTGCCTGTGCATGCTGCTGCCCATGGACAGCTGCTCCATGCCTGCAGGAAGGTTGTGGTAGCCAAGGAGAGAATTCCTACAGGTAGATAAGCATATTCAGGTGATGATTTGGGGTGGAAAGTCAGGACATCCAGCAGAGCATCTGAAGCAAACTAGGACTATATTGATGAGGATTAATAAGAGAAATATTTTGCCTAATGCCAGAGGAGATTTTAAATTGGACAAAGAGGAAAAAAAAGAAAAATATTTTTGCAAGACACTAAAACCTCAAAAAAATTAGCAATGATTCTTTTGCAATTGGATCCATAAAAATATACTCCATAATCCACAGAAATCTGCTACAGTTCTCTGCTCACTGTGGCATTATATCCCTTGGTATTAACTGGAAAGGCAGCAGTGTATGTGTGCATATGAGTGAGTGTGACAGCACTCAGGAGGATGAGTACGAAGCTCTTTTCTTTTTGACTGCCTTTTAATGAATGAAAAATGAAAAATTCAAAGCTTTGCCACGTGCTACTCATCTCCACATTTGGCATCTGGGATTAATTCTGCAGGCCTGCTGTGCATGGATGCCCCTGCACATCTCCAACACAGAGACCAGGAGTGCAGCATCCAGCCCAGGGTTCTGCTGTGTCCCTGTTTCCTGGGGATATTGCTTCATCACAGCCAAGAAGAAAAACAAAATAAAAATCCAAGCAGGCATCTGCAGAATTGGCTTATAGACTTAACATTCAGGATAGGTTACAGCAACACCTGACTACCAAACTATTGCATTTGCTAAATATTTCAGCAGGCAATGCAAATAATTGCAGTTAAAACCATTTATTTGTGAGAAAAGAATATGAAGAGACAGGCCAGGATCCTGTTTGGCTTATGCTGGGCATATTAAATGAATCTTAGCTGGTGTTGATAAGTCTGTCAATCCACAAGAGGGGAAAAAAATGCCTTAAAGGAAATAAACAGAGCAGGAAGAAGGAAATCTGTATTCAGGACAGTGCTCTGGGTACTGGATTGCAGCAGTGATGGAGAGAGTGGAGGTGAAAGGGAGAAGCACATACTATTCCATATGCTGTCCTGATTATCAGGCAAGGTGGCTGAGGCACTGTGAGTTATTTGACTGGGAATAGGTGTGTAAATAGCAAGTAAATGTTATCTCTGATCCTTTTAAGATTTTTAATAGCTCTTTTAGATTCAAATGCTGAGAAACATACAAGGAAGCTGACAAGGGTATGCCTGGAAAAGGGTGGAGAGCAGCCACCTCTGTAGTTTCCATGGATGCGGTCTTCAACACAGGGACAATCCTTACCCAAAGGAGTGGAGGGCACTGACAGGGTGGTGTGCTAACACCACTTCTTTTGCTCTAGCTGAATAAGGGAGCACTTTAAAAAGCATTCAAGTGCAGTTCTGATTGAGAAGCCAAATGTCTGAGTTAAATCCATGTAGTGCCAGACTTCATATCCCCTGCTGAGAGGTAGGGCCATGTTTGCATGACTGTACAGGCTCCTGCACTGGAGCTGAACAGAAAAACTTATTTCTGAGTTACTAAATGCTGTACAAAGGTAAATATTTAGACATCTATGCATACAAATGCACACTTGATAGGTTTACAAATATGCTTAAGTAGTTAGGCACCTGCTCTTAAATCAGTGTGAACCTTAAGTAACGAAATCCTTCTGGAAATCCCACCAAGTGTGGTGTTTTGTCTTCCCCTTTCCATTCTGTAGGATTCAGCCCACTGACTGTCACTGAGGCTTTATGTACCTATATGGATCAGTTCCCCCTGAAGATGGAATGGAGGTTTCTGCATCATGTAAATACCTTTTAATTTCCATTGTTTTCAGCCACCTGAGAAAGAGATCAAATAGAAGATAAGGCACAGAATCTCTAACAGGGCAGCACTTGTCTGGCTGCCCACATCAGCCTATGGCCACAACTCCCTCATCCACTGCTTCAAGACTTTACACTGTGAGGATGGACAGAAGATGTCCAAGGCAAGGAAGGATCCAGAAAGGTGGTGGCATTCCCAGGGTGACAAGGAGCACAGCTCCTGCATCAGTCCTGGCCATGGCCTGCTGTCACAGGCTCGAAACCACTTGGAAGGGCTGGACATGTCCTGCACAGCCCTGGCGCAAAGCAAGCTCATGCAGTTTGCCAGTGATATTGACCCATCAGGTCCTACAGGGAGCAGAATTATCTGGAGGATTGGAGGGTAACAATGTTTGACCTGACAGGGATGTTCACAAGTCATTCTGGAGGCTCCCAGATTTACAATAATGAGGTTTCTGGTGCAGCTGCCCAAATTTTCCTTTGAATTTTCTCCTTCTTCTTGAGTCAGCTTAGGTAACCTTGGACTTACACATATGCAATAAGCTCTAGACTCAGTCAGTGGACTGGCTGTCAGCCACAGTCAGGTGACATCCTGGCCTACTTTGTATGTGAACAGCATCTCACAGCTGAATAAATGGTTGATTCTGAGCAACCTCTGGGGAGCAATCTGTGGAGACTGTTCTGCCTGTGACTGATAGGCTCACTGTGCCTTTCTCACCACCTGAGGGATTTGCACTTGACCAGAGTTATAAGTGTATTTATGAATTCCAAACTTTGTTATTGTAATTCCCTATTCCTGCATACACAATTGCCAAGTTTAAAGAGGAAATCGATTTAGAACATCACATCTTCTCAAAAGCACAGCCTGCAACCAACAGTACCTCATCCTCTATATCCTATTCTCAATTCTGCTGCTACCCTGAATGCTGAAAAAGAAACTGAAAAATCCTGTTTTCCTTTCCTGTGCTCTTCAGGGGAGTGCATAATGTACCCAAGAGCTGGTGGCACTGTGTGTCATTTGGATCTCCCACGACACTTCCAATGGTCAACTGTAAAGTTTGTGGCAGAGCAAACTTTTAGAAGAGAACAGGAGCAAGCCATACTTGACTCGAAGAGAAAGACAATTTCTTTAGTTCTGATCCAGCTACTTATCATTTAGGAGGAATACCTAGACTCCTGTGATGAGTGCTAAAGAGCCACATATTTTAAAAAGGTGAGAGGAAAGTGTACATATACAAAACCCACAGCTATGGACACACATTTCCAAGCATTCTTTAAAAAGCTGCTCTATCTACCTCATACCATAATACAACCATATCTTCTGGACATATCACACAAAGGTCTGAACTCCTCAGAAACAAAAAGGGAGGACTGCTGCAAGGTCAGGAGCACTGAGTACTTACTGCAAACACCACTGATAATTAAACCTTTTTTTTTTTTTTGGTCAGAATTTGTCCATTTAATAATACCTTGCCTTTCTGCAATCAGTTGAATTCCAGCTGTATTTGCCTCATTCTGAAGAGCAAAGCTGTCAGCATAACGGGCACATTTCATCTCTGGGGTGAGACGTGGCAAATCTCAAAGGAGCATCAAAATCCTTCCTGAACTGCAGAGTTCACCTCATGCTCACATACAGAAAAGTCCCAGGGCTCAGTGGTGTGGCAAGGGATCAGTGGCTCACAAGTGTCTTCCATGGAGTAAAAGTCATACCTGAGAGGATACAACCAATATAAACTCTGAAATTACCCTTCCAGACTTGCTCTTGCAAAAGGAAGTTTCTCCTGCCTTACATTGTCTGAATCCCAGAAACTCAGTTGCACAGGGCCTTGAGGGTCAACTGATAGTTTTAAAAGGCTCCATGAAAGGCAATTATCAAAAGATTCATTATGGGAAAAGATTCTTAGGGATCCGAAAACTGAAAAAACAAAGGATAAAAGTCACAGGTTTAGTCTTCTGCCTTCTTCATCCTTTCTGGAAGCCTCTACTGGCAAGGTCTGGAAATGCTTTTGATTATCTCCAAAAATGACAGAAGATGAAGGCACTCAGCACCTTGCACAATCAGATACTTAATGTCCTTACCCTCCCTGGGGCTCTGCTGCTGACAGCAAATGAACTGATAGCTCCTGCTGCTCCCACCAGCCTGGTTCTCTGTGTCATCCACCTACACACTCACACATTCATTCTCTCCCTCATGATTTATTCATTCAATTTATTTATTTATGTAGGTCATTTTCAGTAGTAGTTTTACAAATGATGACAAGAAGTGAAAAAGAGCAAGACAGAAACAAAGTTAAGGAGAGAGCTGGTGGCACACAGGGAATGGCTGAAAACAAGGTGTACACTAGAGGAGTGTTCCTGATTTCCTCCTCAGGCAGAGCCTGAGCAAATTCTAAGTGACATCAGCTTCACCAGCCTTTGCTTGACTCTGACTCCCACAGCCAACCCACCTGGGGCTCATGCCCTGCTCCCTAGGCTTGCATGGTCTTTCTGATTGAGGCCTTTTGGTTTTCAAGGCATTTAGTCATTAACTGTGTTTTAAAGCTTTGGTCACAGGGCTCTTTGCAGTAAACAACAGGCCTATTTATATTGCCTAACCTATGTGCCTAAATTAGATTACTTCCCTTTATTTCCTTTTTATCTACTCTCTAAAGAAACTCCCTTTTCTACACTGAACCCACAGGAATTCCAGGGAAATCACCCTCCTAAGGATATAATCAGACATGGTAAGCTGATTTTAAGGCTTTCTGTCACTGAAAGAAGCAGTCTTGTTCCCTCACCTTGTGTGCTTTTTCCTGTCTTCCTCCTCTTCCTTCCCCTAATCCTGGCTGTTTCCCACCCATGCTTCCTTACTTTTGACACTTACCTGACCCCTGGCTGAGCTGATTCAGCTCATTGAACTGACAGAAAATAAATCCAGAGAAGTTAAAAAAAATAAAAAAGAAAAAAGGACAGTTTTCTGATGGGTTAATGAGCTGCATCAGCTCAATGAATATGAAAGTCAGCCCAAGGGTGAGTCAGGATCATGTAGGAGGGAGTGTGAAGAGCAAGGAAGATTGACCCTTTTCACAGTGGAAAGTGATCAAAAGAGCTCCGTTTGTCTCCACTAATGGTATCCTTAGGTGGGAATATAAAGTAGATGCCTGGAAACAGACAGAATTTATCCTTGCTGTTCTGGCTCTGCAGTAATGAATTTATATTTCATTTTCTTTCCTTTCTATGCTCAGCTGGCATGTTCTACCACAATTCATAGCCTGAGAGTGTTATAGAGACCCCCTTCAAGCACAGCAGCTCTACACTACTAAGAAAATCTGTCTCTCAGATGTTTCACAAATACAAGAAGCACTGAAAAACATTAGGTATCAACTATGACCTGCCCTGTTATGGAGTCTAGTGGAGAACCACATGAGGGGAGCTAAGAGCAGCACAGTTGTCAGACTGTGAAAGTCAAACTGTGACAAAGAAATGAAACCTTGGCTGCTCCATTTTTTTATACCTTCACACCAAGACTGGGCACTTTCTTCATGGTACACTGTGCCAAACATAAGGCACATAACATGTTCTGCTCAGCAACAATGTTAGTTCAGTGAAACTGAAGGCTCTATGATATACTGAAGGTCAATGAAAATAATCTCATATTCCATAAATCTGTAAAGTACTGATTACACAAAGGGGAAAAAAAATATACCAAAGCAAGACTTTTTACTTAATGAGCACAACCAATTCCCATTGTTCTTCCAAAACAAAGAGGACTTCTCCCTATGACTTTCACTTTGGATTAGTAATCCTTATTTAACAGGAGGAGAGCTCCTTTTCTTTTGATCTGTGGACATGAGCACCAAACCAGCAATTACAACAATTGCAGGTGTCCTCTCTGTTTTTAGAAAAGTAATTTCTGAATGCACATGTGGCATCTCAGCATTCTCCTAGCTATGTTCTGGAAATGCTTTTGTCACTTCTGCTTCTCCCACGGTGTAAGAAATTATGTGCTCTGCCCCAGACTTTCCTGCTCGGGCTGTGATGGAAACACAAAGCAGAATGTGCATCAAAGGGTTAAATACCACATGGAGAGTTTCAAGGCCCTGAAAATGTAATCTCTATTCTGATTGCATAATCTGCAGAAGATATTTTATTCCAACAAGGCTCTCAGCCTCTCTTCATGGGTTAAGGAGAAATATTTTCATTTCCTATCTTCATTATCGCTTTTACATTCAGAACACATGCAGACAAATCCAGTCTGAACTACTGACATTAAAGTGGTGGGTGCCTGCCCTGGCAATATTCTGTAAGTCTTTTTCTTAAGGAGTCTTTTTGTAAGACATCTTGAATCAGTCCTCCAGTGGTCTAACCAGTACCCTAGTTAGCTTTCATTCCCATCAGTCATGACAAGTTATGGATTGCATTTTTCCTACCTCAATTTAAAACTAGTCTGGCTTCCTACAGTTCCTTCATTTCTCTAACTTTGTCCCTTTTTCCTATGACTAACTTTTGTTTTTCTGAGTTAAAATTTGTGACAGGTTTCTACCCATAGCCCAGGACTAGTGTAAATAGTGACTCTGGTTCTGTAGCAAGTTGGTTTCCTGTTGCAACATCACCCACACTAAGGAAACCACATCTGTTCAGAGACAGACCCATTTTAAGAACAGTTATTTTTAGGCTGTAGAAGATTGAGACAAAGGGCTCAGGTGAGTCCTTCAAAAATTAGGAGAGTAGGAAAAGCCTTCTGCTATACTGAGATACTGGAGGTAGATGGGAGAAATACCATTTGCAGGTTGCTCTGCTTAGGGGAATTAAATTAATTACTATTTCAAGATAGTTAGGAATTTTTGTGTTTGAAAATGAAACAGTGCTCTGACAGGAAGGACTAAACAGACTGATGGGTGAAATTGTTGTGGGCTACAAGAAAGGCTTTACTACTTCAGGGTAGGCAGGGAGGATGACATCCCCCATCTTCAGGGCTCTTTGCCACTTCTCCTGCGTGTTCTGAATACTGTGATTTATGGATCTTATCACAGGAGAGATTAATGCTCTGGCCAGGTTGATCCCTGCCTGCTGCTCTGTGCTGTGAACACAGATGGACACCTCCAGTGCCTGTGTGTGTCCACAGGAGCTCCTGCCACATCTGTCCCTTTGGGCACCCAGCTGGATGCAGCTCAGACCATGCCAAGAATCTGAGTCCTCCCATGTAAAATACCCAGAGCTGATAAACACCTGCCCTGTCCTTAACTTGTCCCTTCTCACCCCTCTCCCAGATGTGGGGATACATTTTGCCAGCACAGTGAAGCCCTGGACACAATTTCCTCATGCATTGTAATGTTACAAACAAGGAGGTGGTATGACACAAACCTAAGCCGGGAACCTTTTCAACAGGGAAACTTTGGGGTGAAATGAAGGGACAGCTCCAAATAAGAGCTCAGACTCAGCACTCTCTGGGGAAGTCTTCATTGTTTTCCTGTCTCATTTTAGACTGATAAATACCTCTTGTGCATAGAGATTTGTTGCTCTTTTCTGACTGGATTAACTGCAATTAAGATAGACCTTCTTTGCATGGAGAAAAGGCTCTGCCCAGCTATTCTGGCAGCAGAATAGCACTACAGAACTGCATGGTCTCTTTTTACCTATTAGAAACAGATTAACCTACACTGCAGAAGAACACTGTTTGTACAGTATTTAAGGATCTATCCAGGGAAAGGTGCAGAATAATCATCTTTTAAGTACACATTTCACTGATTTTCAGCAGCTTTCCCATGTACACAAGCCAATCCCTAGAAATGTTAGGTTTTTTATCTACATTCTAGCAAGTCAAAGGAACAGGAATTGGTTTTAGTTTTCATTCCTTGTTTTATTCCAGAAAATATTCAGTTTTTATCTCTTGATGTGCTGGTATTTGATGTACTGTGCCTCTGAGTAGGGCTCTACATGATGCTAAAGAGAAGGAGGATTTTTTTATGTCAATCTTTGTATGAAAACATATTATACATTTATGAAAAAAAAAAAATCATCAAAAAGACCGCTCTATATTTCTCTCTGCTCTGGAGCAGCCTTAACACAAAGTACTGATAAGTCTAGTTCATATGCTTTTGCAGGGAACAGGTTTCCAAAGTCCTGTTCCAGAGAGCCCTGATTAGATAACACATAACAGAGAGAAACCACGGGCTAGAGGACTTTGTTTTCATTTGCAGCTCATTAGAGGCAGCCCAGAGCTAACCTAAGCCTCCTGGCTGGGAGATACTGGATCAGGATAAAACCAGGCACAGACAAAATAGTACTGTTTACACTTGATACAGCTGCACCCTGAGTTCCCACACAATCAAAAAATAATAAGCCACCAAAGGAAGAGGCACTGTCTTCAAAAGCCTCCAAATCCATGCACTCAAATTTCTGCAGTCCAGTACTGGTGGGGGTTCTTGCACTATAAAGCTGGCCAAGAAAAGAACCTTTAGTCTATGGAGGAGACTTTACCCTCCTACAGCTTCAGATAGGAAATTAGACCAAACTCTTCTCTCAAAGGATGAGACAGGCAAGTGGTGGAGGCAGGTCTTAACCAGCTCCACCTAGACTAGTCTTAGGGCTCTCTTAAGCCAAATTAAGAAGGCCATCTTAGAGGGGAGGAGAAAGAAGAGTGTCCATGTGTATCTAATATAATTTCTGAATTCATTTAGTTAAATCAGTATGTGTTATGTGAGTAAGGCTTATGGTCAGAAAGCTAATTCTTAATAAAATGAGAAATAGAGTGGTGTCATCTATTACAAAGGAGACACGGGCTGAAACTACTGCTGAATTGCATGATGCCTTCTAAAAATACCAGAATGCAAGGATTAGGTACAAGTGAGTTAATAAGGTGTTGCATTCTGAAGGCTGCTTAAAATTAGCTGTGAATGTGCTTTTGCTTGTCCTAAATGCATTGCAGAAAGACATTTTTTTTTTTCTTCTCTCTCAGTCTTCCTTTGAGCTGTCATTCTCTGGGAAGTGTGGGTCTGTAGGCACTAGAGGGAGAGATATTGCTCTGTTGTTGCTCTTCTTTCCAATCTTGCTCTCAGGCCTGAAGGAATCAGTTCCAGTAAGAGACATACTGAGGTGAAGCACAGTCATTTCCCCACACAATTTGTTTTGTTTGCACTACAGCGCCATTGGGCAGTGCTGTGCTTTCTGGTGAGAGCACATTTCCACAAAAAGTGGATCAAATAATTTCCAATAAACTAACCAACCAAAAGATAGAAGGGGGATAGAAGGGGCTACAGCTCTCCTGGCTGAACCCCAACTGAAAATAAAACATTGCTAGGATTTACTGAGATTCTCCTGTGTCTTCTGTATTCTACAGCTGTGCAGAAAAGTAACAATTTTTAGCATTTTGCACAGTGCTGCAACTAGCCACAGGCTATTAATTACTTCTGCAATCAGTAGGGCAGTGAATCTTCCACACTTAACTGTAAGCAGCATGAACTGTGGGCTACATGCAGTTCTCAGGATGTGGTCTGTGCTCCACAAAAACTCTAAACAACTCTCAGCCAGGTGCTACCTGGCCCCACGCAAAGGATTTCCTGTCCCTCTGACACAACAGGCTGTATTTGTAGGTGTAAAAAGCTGGTGCTTCCAGGTGAAATACAATCCCTGAAGAGAGACGATTCCACCCTCAACCCACAATTTCTGATCTTCCAAAACTGGCACTGGCCAAAATTTCTGCCTGCATGGAAGCCCCTATAAGCATCTGAGAGCAACCTGCACCTCTTGCCCACTACCAAAATACCTTATAATCTACTAGAGGACCAGTATTCCTGCACTGCTACAGATATGGTTTTGCCTTTTTACAGTACTCTTCAATTTTAAGGGACAGTGAATAGTTGCTGGAGTTCACTAAGTTTGCAGCCACAGAGTTAAACATATTATCAGTTCTTCAGTCTGGAGCCAAACCTGTTCTGGCATTCCCCATTGTCAGAGCTGGCATCTTGGAGCTTTGTGACACAGGCAGTGCTTAGATAAGAGTCTAACTGTTACAAAAAATGCTGGTTTATCCCTTCTGGGGGAAAAAAATATCCCAATCTAGAAGCTATGCAAGAGGGAAGTTTCTTGGATAGCATCTTAACCCAGAAACTTCCTTCACATCCAAAGTCTGAGAGGAGGATGGCAGCTCAGACACAATTCTGCATGTGCTTACTTCTGAGAGAGAGGGTCAGCATTTAAACCTTACCTGATGTACAAAGAATTTGCAATTAAGCATGTTCTGGTACCCACCTTTGTCTTCAGAGGAGCGTGAGAGTTTGCACTGTCTGAACGTATTAGCCAGCAGCAGTTAAACACAATCGAGCTGTCTACTTCTAAGGTCAGGACAGAATTCTTCACAGCTGCAGGCTTTCTCCCACTGGGTATGACTAATCACATCTACTTCCCTGACATTCTCTCCATCTCTTTTAGGTGTTTGCACAGATAAATTCTTTCTGCCCCGAAGTGCTTTCATGTTGAAATAAGGGCTCACTTTGTATTTTTTCAGCACACATGTATCTTTTTCAAATACTGAGTAACACCCAGGGATGGTTAGATGGGGAGGAATAACAGGGTTTGGAAGGTATTGTCAAATCGTCCAAGTCCATGACTGAACAGTGCAATTCATCACTTTACTCCCTTGTGCCAGACTGCCAGATCAGGGGCTCTTTCTCCTTTGTAAGCTTTTCAAAGATGTGGGATTCAGAAAGGATGTCACTGTTTTGCTCCCATTTCAGAATTACTTGTGAACAAAATATTTTTTTATGCACAGAAAAATTGCATATTCTATGGTTAAAATAGTAAATTGAGTGGTAATTAACTTAATCAAAATAATAATGAAAATACTGAGGATAGCAAGGTCTTTAGCTGGCTTTAGTTCCAATCTGACAGAAATAAATCAATTTAAAATTTACACTGGATATCAACATTGTTAGTAAAGAAGCCCCAAAAGAAGCTCAGAGTAATACAGCTATGTTCAGTATTAAAAAAATCATCCATTTTGCCTTATAATAAGAAAGGGGACTTTTGTAAATTGAAGTAAAATCAAAGATTCTATTTTATGACTTGGAGAATGTTGCTTTTCTTAAGTTGATCACAACACATAATTAGAACTGGGGTGTGCTTTACTACGCACCACACAAGAGATTCTCTGTCTCACTAACCAGACTGACTGATGGAGAACTCTCAATCTGTTACTATAGGTCTTCTATCATTCAAAAAAATAGTTGTCAAACTTAATTTCACAGACAAAGCAGATCAAAAAAGAGATGTAAAATTATAATTTTAAAGCTTATAAATTTGAGGCTTTTTCTTTTTTTAGCTAGTTCCCTTTGTGACCCTTTTAATAAACAGAAAAAAGCAGAGCACGTGCAGTAACCAGCTACAAACCCTCTTCCTTTAACATACACACACAATTTTGCAAAGAATGCTTTATTTTTGGTGCAGTAAGCCCTGAACAAATCACAAAACAGTGATTTGTCGCTTGAAGTACTGGACTGTCAACAAATTAATTAATTTTAAAAGTACTTTTAATTTTAAAAAGAATAGCTAATAAAGATACAGGACATAAAATCATTTACGATTAAAAGGTCATTGATATTTTTTACTGGACTTTCAGCATAACATTATAGAAAAATTCTTACATTCATGCAAATGTTATAATGGAAAAGTCTAATCTTTTTTCAGTATTGGCATGTGTTTGATCTAATAGCAACACATGAAATCTCATTAGAATTTAAATATATATCTTAACTTTTATTGAATTGTAAGCTCTGTACGTTTATAATATGTAGCACTGCAATTACTGATACTGTATGTGGGAGCTCTCCCACACTATATCTGATTCTCTCACGTCTTCTGAAAAGAATGAAAGATATTCAACTCTTATTACTCATAATTTATATGGGCATTGGATATAACATTGCTAAATGTTGCAACACTGTATGAATTAAATGATTAACAAGAAATCTTTGCACTATATTTGCGTGGTATTATTTTTTATTATTTTAAAAAATACTTAAATGTCAAGTCCAGGAGGTGCCTGTGTGATTAAACATTTTTCTAATTTAAAAGCCTGACAGAGAAATGGAATGCCCACGCTCTGAGCCACACAAACACAGGACAGCTCAGAGCCTGCCTTGTAGAGCACAAGAAGGTCTGGGCTGCCTCGCACTGAGCTCCAGGGCTCCAAGAACAGTAAATGTTCAACTTCCCTGGGAACAGAAAGTCACCTGCTGTCCTTCCCATTGGCTCTATAATCCTGTCAGCTCCACAGTTAATAGCAACAGGTTCTGATCAACCAACAAATCCCTATCTGAGGTCAGGCTTCTGGGCTCCTCAGTAGGGCTTTTTACATACAGAGGGGTGCAGTGACTAGAAACGTGGAATCTTAGAATAAGCTGATTTGGAAGAGACCCATCAGGATCATCAAGTCCAACTCCTGGCCCAGCACAGGACACCCCAAGAGTCACACCATGTGCCTGAGAGCACTGCCCAAACACTTCTCAAGCTCAGTCAGGTTTGGTGCTGTGACCACTGCCCTGGGGAGCCTGTTCCAGTGCTGAACCACACTCTGGGGGAAGAACCTTTTTCTAATACCCAGCCTTAACCTTCCCTGACACAACTTCAGGCCATTTCCTTGAGTCCTGTCACTGGTCATGAAAGAAAAGAGATCTGTACCTGCATCTCCTCTGCCCCTCATGAGGAAGCTGTAACTGCAGTGAGGTCTCCTCTCAGTCTCCTCCAGGCTGAACGAACCTGGAACAAATTCCCCTCAGCTCCTCCTCATACAGCTTCCTCTCCAGACCCCTCACCATCCTCATGTCACACAGCAGGAGCTGGCCAGGCTGACACACAGACTGGCTGCAATGCTGGGCCATCACCCCCATCCCCGTGTCCCTACCACATCCTCCTGCCAGGCAATCCCCTCCTTCTCCTACGGCTCTCAGGCCCTGTCTGTGCTCCATGACAAGATGAGCCAGGCAGAGCTGCTCATCAAGATGGCTGCTTTACTGTGAGGGTGTGAGGCCCTGGCACGGCGTGACCAGAGAAACTGTGGATGCCCCATCCCTGGAAGCGTTCAAAACCAGGTTGGATGGAGTTCTGAGCAACACGCTCTAGTGATTGAAAGGTGTCCCTGTCCATGGCAGGGGGATTGGAACAAGATGATTTTAAGGTCCCTTCCAACCCAAGCCATTCTATGACTGTGTGCACGGGCCAGCCAAGCCTGCACATCAGGTCACTCAGCAGGACCCAGTGCCACTCTGAGTGTCCATGTGACACTGGTCACTCAGCAGGACCCAGTGCCATGAGTGTCCGTGTGACACTGGTCACTCAGCAGGACCCAGTGCCATGAGTGTCCGTGTGACACTGGTCACTCAGCAGGACCCAGTGCCATGAGTGTCCGTGTGACACTGGTCACTCAGCAGGACCCAGTGCCATGAGTGTCCGTGTGACACTGGTCACTCAGCAGGACCCAGTGCCACTCTGAGTGTCCATGTGACACTGGTCACTCAGCAGGACCCAGTGCCATGAGTGTCCGTGTGACACTGGTCACTCAGCAGGACCCAGTGCCACCCTGAGTGTCCGTGTGACACTGGTCACTCAGCAGGACCCAGTGCCACTCTGAGTGTCCATGTGACACTGGTCACTCAGCAGGACCCAGTGCCACTCTGAGTGTCCGTGTGACACTGGTCACTCAGCAGGACCCAGTGCCATGAGTGTCCGTGTGACACTGGTCACTCAGCAGGACCCAGTGCCATGAGTGTCCGTGTGACACTGGTCACTCAGCAGGACCCAGTGCCACCCTGAGTGTCCGTGTGACACTGGTCACTCAGCAGGACCCAGTGCCACTCTGAGTGTCCGTGTGACACTGGTCACTCAGCAGGACCCAGTGCCACTCTGAGTGTCCGTGTGACACTGGTCACTCAGCAGGACCCAGTGCCACTCTGAGTGTCCATGTGACACTGGTCACTCAGCAGGACCCAGTGCCACTCTGAGTGTCCGTGTGACACTGGTCACTCAGCAGGACCCAGTGCCATGAGTGTCCGTGTGACACTGGTCACTCAGCAGGACCCAGTGCCACCCTGAGTGTCCGTGTGACACTGGTCACTCAGCAGGACCCAGTGCCACTCTGAGTGTCCATGTGACACTGGTCACTCAGCAGGACCCAGTGCCATGAGTGTCCGTGTGACACTGGTCACTCAGCAGGACCCAGTGCCACTCTGAGTGTCTGTGTGACACTGGTCACTCAGCAGGACCCAGTGCCACTCTGAGTGTCTGTGTGACACTGGTCACTCAGCAGGACCCAGTGCCACTCTGAGTGTCTGTGTGACACTGGTCACTCAGCAGGACCCAGTGCCACCCTGAGTGTCCGTGTGACACTGGTCACTCAGCAGGACCCAGTGCCACCCTGAGTGTCCGTGTGACACTGGTCACTCAGCAGGACCCAGTGCCACTCTGAGTGTCCGTGTGACACTGGTCACTCAGCAGGACCCAGTGTCACTCTGAGTGTCCGTGTGACACTGGTCACTCAGCAGGACCCAGTGCCACTCTGAGTGTCCTTGTGAGGGGTTGTTTGTCTGCAGGAAAGCCTGAGGTCAGAGCCAAGGCTTATGTGAGACTTACCAGGCCTGTTCTCTTCCCATTGCTACGAGAAAATTTGTCACCACGTTTAAATGGCAGAAGTTGAAATCTGCTGAATGAAGAGAACAAACACAAATGAAAATACAGTTGCTTTTGCAAGGAGCCCTCTCTACCCCAGAAGTCTTGCTACTCTTTCCACCAACCCCACTGGCCCAGCTTTCTCCCTCACATAATTTTGCTTTTTTCACCCCAACAGATTTCTGGAACCTACTTCCAGTTCCTTCAAGCCACAGTTTTGAATTCAGGCACAATGCTCATCCTTCCTCGAAGTACTTGTGTCAAAGAATGGTAGCACTGCCAACCTCAGAAAGGCAACAAGAAGCAGGAAACTTAAATATTTCTTTTTCACTACTATTATGTAGGCCAGACAATTGTTTTTGAACTCCTAACACTCATCTCCATCAGTTAAAACAACTGATCTTGCCAAGTCTCCCAACAGCACAATTGCTGTGGGCACAAAACTGTAAACCTTGGCCTTCTGAAATTTCTCTGTAGCTGTTCCTCCTTTCTTTGAAAACAGTATCAAGAGCTTCTCTCCTATGCAGCCATGAGAGAGGAGAGCTCAGCACAATCAGTGCCACAGCACTAATCAACATCTCTCCTAGAGGAATGGGGCAGGGCAGACACACTGAAGACATCCAGCCCCCCAACCAATGCTGAAAACTTCACCAAGACCAGAGCTTTTCTGAGGAAGGATTCTAACAGCAGCAAAGTTAAACTCCATCAGAATTTCCCACCTGCTTTTTCATCAACAAAGTCTGAGCTTGTGCCACTGAAATCAATGGGAACTTTATTACAGACTAAATCAGAAGACAAGAGATGGGAATAAGGAGGGAAAACAATTTAAAATCCTGTATTTCTATGTTACAGTTCTTATAAAGAGCCTAATCAGATTCCTGTGCATATAAGTCAGTATTTTCTTCATTAGTGCAGCTAGTTGGCTGTAAAAAGGAGCACACTGCATTTATTCATGCATGTAGAGTGAAAAAAATAAAAGATTTTCATACATTTGGGAAAAAAATTTTTGAAAGGGGCAGACAAGAACTTAAAATACATTAAGCCAATACCTTATATCACAATATGATCCAGAAAGCATTTATCATTCTATCCTTTATAGATCCTTTAGAGATTAATTTATATAAATAGAATAAATATTTCTTTCATCTGTATTGAAAAAACCCCTCTCAATTAAAAAAAAAAAAAACCAACACAAAAAAAAACCCTGATAAAAAACCCCCACAGTCAAAAAAACCAACAAAGGTTAGATACAAATACATTTTAGTGATTTTAGCAGTAAAAAAATCCCAGTCAACAATAATCATCCATCCCCAGCTCAAAGGTTCATCTTACTGTGAGTGAAGCAGCCCACAAACCTTGCATGGCTCACAGCTGCAGCAATACTGCCCTTCCCACCTGGATGGGTTATTGCTATTGTTATTATTATTAAACTGATTACACACTTCTCAGGTTGAAAAATGTCTTCTTTAATATTTAACTTTCCTGGAAAGATACGTGTAAGAGGAGAGGTTTTTTAAAGTCTACACTTCATACAAAACAAATAGGACCTCTCCTTTTTATTAAACTTGGAGGAGTTTGGGTATTTATTATGTTTATTTCAGGGGTTTCTTTGTAATCATAAGGCAAGAATTTATGATTTAACACTTGACTGAATCATGACACAAAACACCCAGGATTTATAGTTTCCTTACACAGTCCCCTTTGGTAACCAGTACACAACACATCAATCTTCAGCTGTACACAGACCTCCCCTCTCCCTCCCCTCAGCGGTGCCAGTTGATCTGCAAGGCAGAAATATGAAAAAGTTCCCAATGCTTTGTGTTTATCCCCGAATCCCACTGGATGCTCTGCTGCTCATGGCTCCCTTTTCCCTCTTTAACAACGACCTCAAAGGATGGTGAATGCTTCTCATCTGGATACCCCTCACAATGTCCTGCACTTCCTGGGTCATCAGGAAGGGACTGGGAGCTTGGTGTCCAGCAGAGCCCACTGGCCCTTGACACCGCCAAGAGCTGCATCAAAGGCACTTTTGAGGCACCAAGTCTATAACCTGGTTCTCCTTCACCCTGGATTTCAGTAACATCAGCAGATACGGGGCAGGGAGGGGATCCTGCCCCTCTGCTCAGCCCTGTGAGGATCACCTGGAGTGCTGTGTCCAGCTCTGGGCTCCTCAGGACAGGAGAGACACTGGAGTGGGTCCAGTGGAGGGTGACAAAGGTGATGGAGGGACTGGAGCATCTCATTGAGGATACCCTGAGGGAGCTGGGCCTGTCCAGCCTCGAGAAGAGAGGGCAGAGAGCCCTGATCCCTGTCAGTGTCTGCAGGGAGGGTCAGGGCATGGACCAGGCTCTGCTCCTTGGGGTGATGGGACAAGAGGCAACAGGCAGATTGATGCCCAGAAGTTCCACCTGAACATGAGGAAGAATTTCTTTCCTGTGCAGTGACCGAGCACTGGGACAGACTGCCCAGAGAGAGTATGGAGTCTCCCTCGCTGGAGATATTCCAGAACGGTCTGGACACAATCCTGTGCCATGTGCTCTGGGATGGCCCCGCTTGACCAGGGAGGTGGGACCAGATGGCGCCCTGTGGTCCCTGTAGCCTCACCCATCCCAAGATCGAGCGGTCCCGTGGCACACGGGCAGCGCCATCCCCATGTCCAGTGTGTGTCCCTCTGTCCCGCCCGTGTCCCTGTGTCCCCGTGTCCCGCCCGTGTCCCCCCGTCCCGCTGCCCCCGCCCCGCCCGCGCTTCCCGGAAAGGTTCCCCGTTCGCTTCCGGTTCCGTGCCCCATCATGGCGGCGGCCCCTGCGCCCGGCGGGCTCTGAGCGCTGCGGAGCCGCCCCGCTCCCGCCGCCCCTTTCCCGCTCCGTCCGCGCGGGGCGAGCCGGGCGCGGTGCCGGCGCCGCCGGGAGCCGTTCCCGGGCTGCCGCGCGGCTCCTGCCCGGGGCCGAGGCTCCGCCGCCGCCATGGCGCCGGTGCAGCTGGAGAGCGCCCAGCTGGTGCCGGCCGGCCCCGCGTCAGCCCCGGCCCCGCCGGCCCCCGGCGCCGTGACAGCCGCCGCCAGCCCCGGCTACCGCCTCAGCACCCTCATCGAGTTCCTCCTGCACCGCACCTACGCCGAGCTCACCGTGCTGGCCGACCTGTGAGTGCCGCGGATCCCTCCGTGCCCGGCTGGCCGTGCCGCCTCGCAGCATCCCGGGAGGATGCGGAGGCCTGGCCAGGGATCTGTCCCGGAGCTCATCCGGGGCTGGAGTGGGGGGAGGTGGTCGCGATTTCCCATTCATAAAATGGTTTGGTTTTGAAGGGACCATAAAGATCACCCAGTTCCAGCCCCCTGCCATGGGCAGGGACACCTTCCCCTAGCCCAGGTTGTTCGGAGCCCCATCCAACCTGGCCCTGAACCCTGCCAGGGATGGGGCATCCACAGCTTCTCTGGGCAGCCTGTGCCGGTGCCTCACCAGCCGAACAGGGAAGAATTTTTTCCTGATATCTATCCTAAACTTACTATTTTCCCATTTGAACCCATTCCCCGTTGTCCTGCTCTCATTAATACCCTTGTCCATCCTCCCGCCCGGGGAGATGCCAGTGCAGGCAGGTTGGTCTCTGCATCAGGCTGTGTCCAGGGGCACAGCAAAAGCTGCTGAGTGATCTGTCATAAACAGAGAAAATTACTCTGAGATTGGCTGCTTAAATGCTTAAGTTTGCCCCCACATTACTGCCAAAAAATCCCAAGTGGAGTGCTGGTACTGGTATCAAAAATGTGAAACTGGAATGTCTGAAACAGATATTTTCAGGTGCTGTGACTCCTTGACTTACCTCTGTAGTTTTTAAAATACCATTTTATTATTTTTGGGAAATAAGTTATTTACATTTACTTAATGATTTGCTGTGCTGATGTTGTTGTGTTTGAAGTGGCAAAACAAAGGGATGTTTTTGGGCCAAGAAAAACTTCACTGAAAGCATTTGGACTCTGAATAAACCTGTTCCCCTCTTACTATGTTTAACCGTAGAGGTTCTTGTGGGGAAGCTGTGTGTTTCAAGAAGTGACATACAGAACAAATGGGAAAATATAGGTGTAGCTCTTGTACAGTCTGTTTGCCATGTCTGGAAAGGGTGCAAACAGAAGTTTGCCTGACGTGAGTTAAAGAGTGTTCAAATTCTGGAGAGGACAAGGAATTTTCGAGTTTTAGTTTGCTTTGAAGAAACTTCCAAAATATCAGTCAAGAAGTCATTCCTGTATGTTTATGATGTGTGTATAGTGACTGATCTCAGCAGCCTTCATCAAAGTTTTCAGTTAATTTGAGTAGTTCCAGTTTTTTAGTGACAGGTGACCCATGGTGCTATTTTTTAAATACTTTGTAGTTGTGTAGAAGTTCCTGTAACTGAAGGTGTCTAACAAAATTTCTGGTTGTCTGGAATGTAATAGAATGATATATAATACATCTTCTTTTTTCCCCTTTCTTTCATATAGATTACCAAGAAAGACTGATATGGAAAGGTGAGTTATGATAAGAGAATCTATAATACATATTAAAATACAGAACTTTGCTTAAATAAAATCCTTTTCACCTAAGTTTAGATTTTACGCAAGAAAATAAGCTTTGTCTGTCTTGCTGTGCCTACATAGTTTTGAGATTTTTTTTCAGCATCCTGACAATATTGGGTTTTGTTGGTGTTTGGATTTGTAGATTTTTGGTGGTTTTTATTTTTTTGTTGCTGTTATAGTAGGTGAACTCTGTTAAGGGTGTTTTTCTCTTCATGAATCTTGAAGCAATGAATTGACAGTAAAGCTGATGTGAAAGGGAACTGGAGAATTTAAATAGATTCTAGTTAGTGTGATAAAGAAATGTTTTGTTCAGAAGAAACAGTTTAACAATGACAACAAGGTAAAAACCTCTTTTCTGCATTTTTCCATATTACCTTGTCTTTCTTATCATGAACAGTTTTCTGCTCCTCTTCTATGTGGCTTTGAAGTGTGAAAATGGTTAGAGAGCAAATGTAAGAGACCAGAACAGCATCCTACTGAGATGAAAAAAATCAATTTACTTTTCTGTTTCTCATAATAAATGTTATGAAACCTGTCAGAATATTGTTCCCTTTATTTGACATGTTAGTTGACCTAAATTTCTTCAGAGAGATATAGGAGCTATGATATTTCTAAGAGTCTTAATAATGAATTCTGTGATCATTAATTGTTATCTCAAACCTTCCAAAACTCTCATAACATGTGGAATTAATCCCATTTTCATGGAATCATAACCTGGAATGATTACTTGTACCCGTTTTCCTTCTGCATAGTATTTTATTAAGAGAAACAGTGTGGGTTTTGATTTGGTTTAGTTTGGGTTTTTAATTATCACAGTATTTACTGAAGAAATTACTTCTGACCTGGGTCCAGAGCTCCCTTGTGCTCATGGGCAGGCTTTTCCCATCTAGATATTTAGCATTCCTAGGTAAAGTTGGGTTCTACTTTGTTGGGCAGCAACAAAGGGTGTGGGGCACCGACTTAAATCCTAATGGATTAGAGAAAAGACAATAGACAACCTTCAATGTACAAAAAATGTCCTATGACTGATATTGTCTTGAAATTAAATGTTCACATCCTTGTTAGCTTTGACTTAGAACTCCTCTAAACATTTCATCAAACTGGTGAAATGGATTTCCAGCTCTTGGAGGAGCTCATCTGTAGGAATGTGGCTTAATTATCCATATTTTCTCTAGCTTTGAGACTCTGATGGATTCTCTACTTGGGCTTCAAGCTCTGTTTCTTGGAGCTAGAGCCTGGTCACATGGCACATATACTTTGGTGAATATGTGATGGTGTTATCCTCTAATAAAGTTCACATAAAATACAAATTCTGAACTACAATGCTTTTTTAGAAGATGCTGGGATAAGAAAAACTGATGAGAAATTATACATCATGGTATAATATAGTGCTTTTTTTCCAGGGTCATTTATTAGTTATCAATTGTAGGAATAAATAACTCTTACATGAAAGTGGTTGGATTAAAAAAGCATTAGTACTGTGGTGGAAAAATTAATAGTGCTGAGTTGTTGGGGGAAATCCAGGGGCTTTCTTTTTGGTAATGTTGACTGAGTTTTGCACAGTATTGTTATCTTTTTCTGGTGACCTACTTCAGTCTTTGGCCACATCACTGTATGTGTTTGTTTGTTTTCCTCACATATAACTGGTTTTTCACTGGTTTAGGTTGTAGCTGTTGTACCTTGGCCTTTTGCACTTCTGAAAAGTGTCTGGTTCCATCTTCCCTACAATACCCCTTTAGATACTTGAAGATGTCAGTAGGATCGTGCCACAGCCTTTTCTTCCTAAGCAGGAGCAAATTCAGCTTCCTCGGCCCATCCTTGTATTCCACATGTTTCCTGCAAATGTAAATCCATCTTCTGATCTCCCCTTGATCACAGAGCAGTTCATCCTGTAGAAGGCAATTTGTTGATCAGGGGTGGTTTGCCCTTGGCAAATTTCCGATGATTGTTTAATGTTGTTAATTTCATGCTTGGTGTTTATCAGGACATAGCTTATAGAAAGATTTATCCCATGAATTTTTTTCTGAACTGAACTTAGGCCAACTGACCTATAGGTCCCAAGATCCTCCTTTGCCCTCTTGAAGAAGGACATGATGTTTGCCTTTATGCTGTCATCAAGACCTTTGATCACTGTGGATTTTGAAAATGATAGAGCATCTTTACAGTGGCATGGATCAGCTCCCCCAAAATCTTTGGATGCAACCCATCTATCCAATGGACTTTTTTATGTCAAGCTTGCTTAAGTGGTCCTTAACTTGATTTAATTCTACTGTAGCTAATGCTTTACTCCCCAGACTCAGCCATTAGTCTAAAGGATCTTAAACCTGAGATCCAAATTTAGCAGTGAAGACCAAGGGTAAAAATTGCACTGAGCAACACGATTGTTAGAAAGATTTTTAATTTTTGTTTCTTGTTCTTCTTTCCTGAAGTTTCTTCTTCCTTGAATGTTTATTTTTGTGTAGCTCAGCATGAGGTTATGTACCTATAATAAAAGGCAGTGTAGCAAATTTGAAGGCCTTTATGTTTTATTAGAGAAGTAGAGTCCCAATGCAGTTGTCATTCAGGGCTGATGGAGGTGGTTCTGGAAGCAGGGTTCTGTCAAATCAAAGTAACGAGTCTTCTCTAACTTCATTTAAGTGGTATTAATGGAACAGTTACCAGAATACTCTGTCTAGATTTGTCAATCATTTTCATTATTAAATTGTTGTGCTTTTTGGGAGCTGATTTTTAAAATTTCTTTTCAGTCACAGAACATCAATTTGAATTTTTCCTGCTATCGTGCTGCTTTCACCATAGATGTCTGACATAACTACTGGATTTTAGCAACTACTATGAGGAGTTCATCTGAGAGATTAGATTGCTGGCTTTCTAAAGTCTCACTGTAGTCATCTTTCAAATCTCATAAAGTTTTCCTGAATCTTTCAAAATTCTCAATATGTTGTTTTTATAGTGTGGTTACTGTTAGAGCAGTGTGTACGTATAGCTGCTTGTCCACCACTTGAAATCTTAATATCAGGCTGAATGCCATTCCAAAACATGTGCTCTAGAACACAGAGACATTACTGGCTTAATGCCAGTTGTTCTTGGATGAGGTTCACAGTATGTAATGGAAGAAACAGGACCAGATGGTATTAGTTGTGCTTCTAGCCTTACATGTTCATCTGCTACAAGCAGATAATGCTTGCACAAAAGAGTTAACCTCATTACAACCAGTTCTCTCAGCAGAATCAGGCTCTTTTCGTGCTATGAGTTTGTGTTTTACACATTGGGATCAGAAGGAGATGCAGCTTCTGTTTGGTAGAGGCCAATATCTTATGCACTAATTAATGTTCTTTTTGTCCAAACGCTTCTGTTACTTCAGAAAACCATATCAGGAAAACAGCTTAGGTTTGGGGTTTTTTCCAAACTAAGTAGAAAACCATGGTGAAATTAGTAAGCTGAGCACATAGAAAGGGAGGAACCTTTATAAACTGCTGATGAAGTGGTATTTCAGAGTGTATGGTATTACAGATCTACATAGTAGATCTGTGTCTCATCTGATGCATCTCCAGTGTAGATCTGTAATAAAGCATGAAAATCTGCCTGTGCCCCTATTGCATTCTCTTTTACAAAAAATAGCTCTGAAGACATGCAGACATACACTCCTTCATTTTGACTGTCTTGTACAAAAATGGTGGGAGGAATATTGAGAGTCAGTAAGTTCTTACCTCTATTTCTTTGCAAGGCAGGAATGGAAAGCAAAGTTAAAGGATGGGGTTTTTGTGGTCTTCCCCACCACCACCCTATTTCCATATTGTAGCCTACTGTGTAAAGATACTGTAAAAATGCTAGCATGATATTTAGTTTAGTATCTTATTTATTTATTTATGTAATTATAGTGAATATAAGTGTATTGTTACTGTCAGGTCCTGTAATCCTTGGGTATGTTGCCTACTTTAAATTTAAGCCTTGGGGAAATCCTATAAAAGCTGTAAAGATAATTTAGTTGAGCTCACAATGGAATTGTTTCTCTTACAGTCAGTAACTAATTCCTATTAATATATTTTTTGTTTCACCAGACAGTCATGATTTGTTAGAATCCATGTATGTTTTTAGGTATTCAAAACAGAGACTTTTTTCACCTTATATTCTTAATCAAACAAGCCACTGCATATTACTGATGCCTGCGTTAACACAATTAAAAGTTATCATTACAGCTCTTTTTTTAAAATTGTCATACAGTTAAATTACAGCTTTATTATTTATCTGAACATTGGCTTAATGTGCCATTTATTTTTTTCCAGAAAAATAGAGATAGTGCAGTTTGCAAGTCGCACTCGTCAGCTCTTTGTTCGTTTGTTAGCCTTGGTCAAGTGGGCTAATAACGCTGGGAAGGTGGAAAAGTGTGCGGTAAGTTAGACACAGGCTGGCATGAAACAGGCTCTGAGAGATATTGCTGCACCCTGACTTCTTCTTACCGAAGGAATTTTAAAAAATACTCCTGTTTAGAAATTGTATAATCTTGTTAATTAACAGTTCCTATTCCTAAAAACTCATCAGCAGCATAAAATGAAAGGCTTGTCTGCGCATAGTGTCAGGAGTGATTTGGGTTAAGATAACAAGACAGGGAAAATGGTGATCTGAGTGTGTTAGTTCTTATTATCACTTTCATCCTGATCTTGGATAAATAAGAATAAAGTCCAGAAAAACAAGCCCCTACTGATTACAAACAAGTATGGTTGCATTCCAGTAGCAATCAGCAGATAAAGAGCTGTGAGCTGTACAGATCCCCCACAGCAGCCGGAAAGGCATGTGGATTTTAAGTGTCCTTGCATGTGAATGTAAGCAGTGGCCAGAATATTCATTCTTTCTTTGTCTTGTAAATGCAGTTACTTGAATTGGAAGTGACAGATAAACTGAATATAAAGGGCCATTGATTTGTGCATTTTTTTTATTTGCTGCTTTTTTTTTTTTTTTCCAACTCCTTGTCCTCTACAGATGATATCAAGTTTCTTAGATCAGCAAGCCATCCTGTTTGTGGACACTGCTGATCGTCTGGCATCACTGGCTCGAGATGCTTTGGTTCATGCTCGACTGCCCAGCTTTGCCATCCCATATGCAATTGATGTTCTGACAACTGGATCCTACCCTCGGCTGCCCACCTGCATTAGGGTGAGTAACTGCCCTGTCTGGGGGGGTTTGGGAGTCCCCTCAACAGCATCAACTGCACAGTAATCAAACTAATTGTCTGTGTGCAGATGGTGCTGTAGCTCAACACAGGCCTAGTGCCAAGTCTCTGCAGTGTCAGTTTCTCATGCAGAACACTTCCTGTTTGAACAAGTTATGCTTTCCCAATAAAGCATTTCCTCCATTTATTTAGTTCCACCAAATTTAGTGATTTTATTCAGTGGTCAGTCTTGGGTAAAATGTAATCAGCTAGAAAGCAAATCTGAGTGTAAGATATAAACTTCATGGGGCAATGGCCTGTAGTATTTATATTTTCAGACTTCTGGTCTGGCTGGTTTTCACAATTGCTGCTATGAATCTGTTATACGTGTTTGAGGTACATAGACTTACTTGTGTTTATCATAACAGGATAAAATAATCCCTCCTGACCCAATAACAAAGAGTGAGAAGCAAACTACACTTCATCAGCTAAACCAGATCCTTCGCCATCGACTCGTGACTACAGATCTCCCCCCACAGCTGGCAAATCTTACAGTAGGTAAGAACTGGAGTTATTTTTTGAAGGATACATTATTGCAGGCTGATATAAAACTGCTGGTTTAACTCTAAAGCAAAGCTAAATGATAGTTTAATTGAGACCATATAGGATGCTTCATCTATTAAGACTGGAATCCTGTCTTTGTATGACATCAAAACATGTGGTTTTCCACTGTTTGAAAAATGAGAGCACTGATAAAATTGCTGAAATATTATTTATTTTCAAGAAGAAATCCTGTGCAGGTAATGCCAAAAAGTTTTAGACATTGTCTTGCTCTTTGAGTAAATGTTTTGTGAAACAGTCTTTGGGCTACTTCATCTTAATTTAATTTTATAATCAGTTAAACTTTTAGATCTTTCTGCAGAAACTCTTTGAACTTGAGTTTAAACAAGTCATTCAATGTTGCTTTTATAAGCTGTTTTGATATTCATGTTCAGGCACAAAATTTGTTCATATTTATGCATGGCTTTTGTTCAGCGGCTCACCACAGTGCAGATCTCTTAAACTGTTTTGAGATCTGATTGTATTTAGCTCAAACATTAAGACAACCTTTTGTACAGGAGGGATGGATATAAACTGGACTAGGCTATTGCAGATTCACAGAGAACAGGGTGGGAGTGGACCTAGTCCATGTTTTAAACCAAGACAAGGTTAGCCATTTGTAAACCATTCCCCACAGACCTAGATCAAAGATGTTCCTGAAGAATCTTAGTGCTAGTTTTCTCTAGTCCCTGTGTGAGTGCTTGCAGTATCAGTATTAGATGTATTTTTGTCTAATGGAAGTATATATGAATGATATATGAATAATATGTCTGAGCTCTTAGGAGTTTTCAGCTAGCTAAACATTTCAGTGACTATTATTTTCTGGTTTAGAGTGTGGTTTTTTTAAGAGCATGTCTGGGGTGCTCTTGAAAATGAAATTTCCTGAGTTAAATGGTCGAATATTTGCAGGAATATTGCTGAATGTCTTTAATTGTAAAGGTATATAACGTAGTTTGTTAAATGATTGAGAAGGTTGACCTGCATGTCAGACTAAAGACTTGTACTTACTTGTTTGCTCTGCCTCTCATTCTTTTTATGACCTTGCTTGCATAGTTTTACAGTCCTTGCTCCCAATTTGTGAAACAGATAGCAGTGTTCACAGGTGTGAGGATGCACATGTCAATTAGATAAATAATGTGCATAAACTTTGCTTATTGTGTATCTATAAATTCTGCAAAAGATTATCTTCCTCACATGAAAATGGATTTAAAATATTCTAATATTAAATGCATGCTTTGCAGTGAGATGTGTTTTCAGGGCTGCATTTCAGCCTGGGCTGAGATCCATGTTCTGAATGTCATTTGGGTATTGCTGAAAGCATTCATTGTTGATGGTAGCAAAGAATAGGAATATTTAAGCCAGATGTTTTGTTTGTCAGGCTGGTAGTCCGCTCAGTGTTACTCTGTGTTACAGAAGCACAAGTGTTAACAAGTTATCAGATTTAACAAGTTAACTTCAGGACAGTTTGTACATCTCTCTATGCTGCTTATTGACCTTGGGTCTGTTGCAGACTGTAAAATGTTCACAGTTGCACGGAAACGTAAGCAACAGAGCAGAAATTATAGGGAAGTAATCCATTATGAGTGCCAGGAGCTACCACACTGTTATTTTTTAGGCATCTTAGGAGGCTGAGTGAAATAAAACATTCTTGTCTTCCTTAGCCAATGGCCGTGTGAAGTTCCGAGTTGAGGGTGAGTTTGAGGCCACCTTGACAGTGATGGGTGATGACCCTGACATCCCCTGGCGCCTTCTCAAGCTGGAAATTTTGGTCGAAGACAAGGAAACTGGTGGTAAAGAAAAATAATCAAACCTTTACACTTTTTTTTTAACATGATATTCATCTCCAACACTGTATAAGTCTTGTTTATGCTGGGTTTTCTGCATATCACCGCTTAAGAGAATGAAGTTATATGTACTTGTCCTGTTTTGACCTTGCTTTATAGGCACTTAATACCTTAACAAAGCTATACAGTGACAATGTAGTAAAATGATTGACATTTCCAGAGTAAACCAAGAATTTTGTTGTTTGTTATAATACCTGGCATGGAAATTGCTCAGTACAGTTGTCTCTTTTTAATTTTTAATTTATCAATCTACTGAATTAATTTAAATACCTACTTTCCTGATGATTAATGTGACTTAATTTTCATTTGCTAAAGATGGTCGAGCCTTGGTTCACAGCATGCAGATCAACTTCATCCATCAGTTGGTCCAGTCCCGGCTGTTTGCTGATGAGAAGCCCCTCCAGGACATGTACAACTGCTTACGTATCCTTCTGAAAGGGGCTTCTGAATTAGCTGTCTAATGCAGCCTTGCTCTTGTTAGCTGGAAGTCAGGAAAGATGGATTCCTTGCTGAGCTTGGGGGAAATGTCTGGGCATGAAGTTATGGTGGCCTTGAAGTAAATGATGGCCTTGGAAGCAGTAATTCTCAGGTGCATGTCAAATTTAATTCTACACACTAAATCAGCAAAGGTGAAGGTGAGGTATTCAAGGCAGCAGGTTGTGTAGTAAGTCAGTGCAGCAGCAGGTAATTTTGGTTGTGTGGTGAGTCAGTGCAGCAGCAGCAGGTAATTTTGGTTGTGTGGTAAGTCAGTGCAGCAGCAGCAGGTAATTTTGGAGGTGAAATTCAGAGCTGACTTGGAAGTTCTGGGAGCTGGCAGTTCTTGCTACCAAGAACAGAAGTAAAGTGTAGCTGATGAGGGTATGTTAACTCTATTGTATCTGTGTAAATAATGAGAGGAGATACAGGGTGTGCAGTGATTTTCCACTTGGAAAGGGCAGATTGCTTGACAATATGAAATGGATTTCAGTGAAAGTCTGTCTGCAAGAAGAGTCATGTTTTTTTAGGGTGACCATGGGAGATGGAGTTAGTGGTAACTATAGGGTGAGTGGAATTTCTTTGTTGGTAATCATCTTTTCAGTAAAAGATGATGACAACCAGAAATCTGTAAAACTGGGCTGTGACTCTCCTGTCTCTCAACCTGTCCTAAGTTAGAGTTTAGAAAACCACAAAAATAAATCCCTTTGAGAAATATTTGGTGCTGTTTATATGTCTTTATCTCTGGATTCGTACATTAGTGTGTTTTCAGAAAGCATCTTACGTGACTTAGATGACAAAGGGTTGATTCAGTATACAGAAACAGGTTTGTGTAATACACAGACTTCCTGGACATCTTATATTTCCTTAGCTCCATGCATTAGACTCCTTCTGCCTGGCTCTTCAGCTGGAAGTCTTGCATTCACAAACACTAATGCTGATCCGAGAGCGCTGGGGTGACCTTGTGCAAGTGGAGCGGTACCATGCAGGGAAATGTCTCTCGCTCTCTGTTTGGAAGTAAGTTCATTTCAAAAGGACTGTTAACAAACAATAAATGAAATAACAGGAGGGATTGTATTTACCAAGCTTGAGCCATAATTTTTAGAATTGTATTTTCTTTTTGATGTGAGACTCCTAAATTCTTGTAATTAAGTACTTACATGTGTTATGTGATTTGCACATTAATGTACAGAAGAGCAGTGGATGCAGTCATAAATGAGTTTGTATTTACACAGATATCTAGAAATTGATTAGATCTCTGTCAGACTTCGACTGTATTTATTGCTTGACTTGCACTAGATAAAATTTTAAAAAGCAATCTGAGTACACTTCTGGTTGTTAACACTCCGTGTTAAATTTGCAGTCATCTAAAATTCTTCATGTAGTTACAGTTTACCAACAGTTCTGCTTTAAAATGTCATCTAAAACAAATGCCTTTTTCAGTTCAGCTGACATAATGTCGTTTTTAACCAGAGCACACAGAATCAAAGTTTAGCTACTGAAAAACATATTTTCTGTTCTTCCAGTTGCATGGTTTAATTATTCTATTTATTTTAAGTCAACAGGTACTTGGCAGGAAAACAGGGACTGCCTCTGTCCATAAGGTCACTATAAAAATTGATGAAACTGATGTCTCAAAACCCTTACAAATATCTCATGAGCCTCCACTGCCAGCCTGTGATTCCAAACTGATGGAAAGAGCCATGAAGGTAAAGGTTTGCTTTGCAGGAGCCATCTAATATGAAAAACTCAAGTGCTTTACACTGTCAGTTTGTTCAACTCTGATTCTATTTAAGGAGCTGTTTCTAAGATTTCTAGTAAGCAGTTACTGTAGGTTTTGTAATGTTTATGTGAGGACCTCAAATTGTTGTTACAAATTATTGGCCTTGACTTAATCTTTAAAATTGCACCTACTTCACAGTGCATTGTACCACTTGTGAAGTGGAATGCTGAGGCTGGGGGGAAACAACAGCAACATACCAGTTATTATTAGGGTTTGGCTTGAAATGCTTTATAGAGACACAGTTCTTTCCTTTCCTGTCTTGGAGCTCCTCTGAAAATCAGCTTTCCCTTATCACTGGAGTTGGCTACCTAGCAGTGCTATGCACTTTAGAAAATCTTACATTATGATTTGGAAATCTTGCGCTGAAGAGCTCATGTGGTTTGTTTGTTACAAGTGTGAGGTGAAACTTAGTTTTACATTATCACTAACCAGATTATATCATGTGGTTTATCTGAATGTTCAAATTCCTGTATTTTAAAGGTGGGATTGTTGCAGTGATCCAAAATGAGTAACTGCAGTCAACTTCCTACTTGGATCATGCTTCACTGGGGATAATGCTAGATGTTGGTTAAAGATAGTTAAGAAAAACTGCATTCTGGGTATTATAATAAATCCTCTGTAAGTCCCTCAGCAAATGTGGTTGTGATACATCAGATGTCTGTCTGTCATTATTTCTTTCAGTGTTTGGGTTTAGGAGAGTTAGTAAACTGAAGTGAATGGTGTAGTCTTCACACTTTCAGTACAGTTTTTCCACAGGGAAAAGCTCTCCAGCTCAGATCTTTCACCTGTCTATCTACTGATGATATCCTCCACCTCCTGTACATACTTTGTGTTTCAGCCTCTTGGCCCATCATTTTACCAGTGCTGACAGACAAGTCTGTATGGTGAATATGAAGAACTACCAAGGTTTCAGCTACAGAGGGAAGTGGGAAACCTTGTGAAGCATGGTAGCCTTCTACTCTACTTCTAGAGTAGGAATTCTACTGTTAGTATAGTAAATATATACTACATTTACTAATTTAGCTACTAAATACAGAGTTGATTTAGTGAAGGTTCTGTATTTATGTGTAAATCTAAGAACATACTCTTTATTTTCAGCATCTGCTGAAGATCCACTGGAGCTGACACAGTTTAAGCTCACTGAATCAAGTCTGCAGCCTGTAAATTAAGATATGAGGCCACTGTAAATTTGAGATGTATCAAAGTTAATGCTGTCCTCCTTTATGAGAACTTGCTTAGAAAAAATATCAGCTGTGGTAAATACAGTGCTGTTGTAGTGTTTGAATAATGATCTCAGCTGTAATGACGTAGATGGCACACTGGGTTTCTGTTTGTTTAAGATACTGTATAAAACAGTGGCACAAACAAACATGTTTATCTGAGCAGGTTGTTCTGCATTAACCTACTGAAAATTGGTTGGAGCTGTAGAACATGTAGTCACTTAGTGGGGAAGATTTAACCCATTGCAGCTGCTGAGGTGAAATGCTGTAGTGGATAAAGACATGATTTTTAAGGCCTTGTCTTGGAAAGCTTGTCTTTAGGGGAAGGTCATTCTGGTATGCAAAAGCTTGCACCAAATATAGCATAATTCTCTTCTGCATTTATCTCCTACACTAGAATAAAATTTGAGTTTAATTCAGCTTGAACAGCTTTCAAAGCAATGTGAGGTTACCTAGAAAAAAGGTTTTGCTGTAATCTGGAGCTTTGCTTATGCAAAATATGCGAATAATGTGACTGGAATGTGAATGAATGTGATTGCAAATGCTTTAATTTAGATTGTACAAATAAATTACAGTGAATGTAAGTGGTGGCATGAGCTTCAGCACTGACAGTGCAACAGAATGTAGATGCAAGCCCCAGATACTTCTGTGTTCAGTAGGATTGGCCATACTCAGTGTCTGTCATTGCATTGTTACCCTGCTAAACTGTTGGATTTCATGTTACAGCTGCATGTGTGTTTGTGTAGAGGCAACCATATCCTAATGAAGTGTTGCTTTGGGGTGTTTTGTGTTTGGAGTCTTTTTTCTTCAGCTTAAGGTAGTTAACAATGGCTGAGGAAAAAAAGTTAAGCTGAAAATGGACCAACCTTGATCCAGAACAAGTGGGTCTGCACAGGGAGTGGCAACAGCATAATTTGTGAAATGTCTTTTACACCTTCTTCTAATCTTAGCTCAAAACTCCTCCCACTGCCCGCTGCACCGACAGAATCTCATGGTAATTTGTATTTTATAGTGCTCCAAATACTCAGGTTAATAGTCAATGTGGCTCACCACAGTGCTAAGCAGGTTATTTCTGAAGTGATTGTTTCATTAAGTACCTTTGTTCCAGTGTGTTAATGCAGAAAGTCTACACATCAAATATGAGCTTACTCAAGTATTTTTCTTCTTTACAGATTGACCACCTATCAATAGAAAAACTCCTAATAGACAGTGTCCATGCAAGATCTCATCAAAAACTCCAGGAGCTGAAAGCCATTCTTAAGAGCTACAATGTTAATGACAATTGTAGGTGTTTCCTTATGAAGTTTTTCTAGTTCAATTCCATTTGTGTCTAGGGATGGTTTCTTTTTCTCTTGATGTTTCTTGTTTTCATTAAATTAAAAAAAAAAAAAAGTGAAGCGTGTTCAAAATTAACAAAATTTAGCTTTTAATTATTCTGCATTGATAATTGTAAAATACCCATACATCTAAATGCAGTGTAGTAAATAAAGCTGATAGAACATTGTAGTCTGGCTTGAAGGGTTAAAATTTGCCTACTGTAGAAGTTGTTTGTGTTCAGAATTGAAAGCAAATCTTTTAAACTAGTTTTGGATGAGACTTTCCTTAAACTGCTGCTGAAACTTTTGGGATTTAGATTGATAATTGTGAAGCAGTGAGTTAAAAGATATTTGAGAATTAATAATCTTCATATTTAGTCTGCCTTTTCTCGTTGGTTTGTCGCTGTTTTCACAGAGAAATTCTTATTTCAGATTCCTCTCTACGTCAACACTATAATAATGTGCAAGTAAAGTTTGTTTCTCTGAAAACATACAGGTTTTTTGATTATAATTGGCTAAGTTTTAATATAAGTTTGAATTTTGAGTGAAATTATTAACACCATTTTTTGTTTAGCGTTCATTGAGACGGCTCTCCCAACTCTTGTAATTCCAATTTTGGAACCATGTGGTCGATCAGAGTGCCTGCATGTATTTGTTGATCTCCACTCTGGAATGTTCCAGCTGATGTTGTATGGTGTTGGTAAGTAGGCACAAAACCAGGAGGTATTTCATATCTTGCAAGAATTCTGCACTATGAAGTAATTTTGTGGGAACAATTCTGGCAGATATGCTGAATTTTGTGAGCAAATGAACCCCACACTTGGGTCAAAATCTAGGTATTGGAGTTTGAGGAATAGAAAAGAGGATCTTAGTGCTTAAGTGTCACAGTTCAATTAAGATTATTTTAAGAGGACAACAGAGTAATTATTGTTGGGGGTCAATGCAGTTCATATTCTTTATGACTCATGATTCCTGGCTTGTGCTGTTAATGGATGGGGTCATTTCACATGGACCTGAGTGAGAATTGTGTGATGTGACCTTACATATCTTGAGTTACTTCTGTTCAAGTCTTAGCTTCAGGTTTCACATTGCTTGAGAAAAGAAAGGAAGTTCTTTTAGTTTATTTGGTTAATAACATCCTGCTGTGGTCTTAAAAGCATTATGGATCATCTGTTGGTACAAGGGACAACAATTACAAGTTGCACCAGAAGTTTCATCTCAATCTGAGAAAGCAATTCCTTACAGAGAAATCAAACAACCCTCTGAGAGTTTTGGTGGCATCTGTATCACTGGGAGATATTCAAGATGCAGCAAAATAATCTCATCTCTGTTCCCTTTTCCAAAAAAGGTTGGACCAGAAGGTCCCCTTTGAAGCCTGAACCTGGGCTGTTGTTATGAGATTAGTTAGATGAGACACTTTCAGTGAAAGTTTGAAGTTTTGTTTGAAGGACTGATGCTAAGACCATTCTCCCACCTGATGTTCTTGCAGATCAGCTGACACTCGATGACATAGAGAAGTCTGTTAATGATGATATGAAGCGAATCATTCCTTGGCTTCAGCAGCTCAAGTGAGTGACCTGTACAATTCCCTTTGTTTGCATGGAATGAATCACCACATTTGTATTCTGGATGGGGACACTTGAATGGCTTTGTGTTTTACTACACTAGGGGTTATACTTTCTCACTGTTGTAAGCAGCCTTGAGTATTTGTCATCTCTTCTAAGCAGTGAAGGAAAGTCTGGTTTTATTTGGGATTGATTCAATAGCCCTGCTTTAATTTTCCCCCTTACACATAGCCTCATGCATTGCTATGTGCACACTTTGCTTGAAGTCTCTTCACTTTGAAGTAGCAGACCTCACTTGCTTCCTGAGAATCTCTTTTTCTGTTCATGTTCATCTTCTATGTCCTTTATTCCACTGTTTCTACAACTGAACTCTGCTTGTTTCTCAACAAGAATTATCTCACTTCTCACAATACAGAGTAAAAACCAGGAAGTGGCCTAGGATGATTTAAATAATACCTGTTTATCTTCTTGCACTTCAGCCCTTGCTGGTTTAAGTCTCTAATCTTCCTTCCATAAAGCCCTGAGATTTAAGCACAAGATACATTTGGCTCCCATAAGAGGTTGTAGCAAATAATACAAACACAGTTTGCATGAGAACTGAGTTCCACCTGCTCTGTCGTTTTGGAAATTCCCAGTGCTCTGAGCTAATTGCAGGGTGAAATCTCTATTTGAGGAATTCTGTTTCTAAAAGAAGCTTGATGATGCATGAAGCACTGGCACCCTGGAGAAACTAATCAACCTCCCTTTGTTATAAATAATGTACTTGAGATAATGGCTTGGGTAGTGCTGCAGTTTCTGAGGAAGTTCAGCAGTCCACAGAATGTCTTTTAGGACAGCTGTATCTGACATGTATCTGTGAGAATAAATCTGGTGTGTTGTGATGGAGAGGTGCTGAGCACCCACACTTCCCACTGCTGTTGTCAGTGGAAGTTTGACTGAATACCCAGGCCATGCATTTCTGAGCCCTTTTCAAGCCTAGCTAGTTTCCCTGGCCTTGCCACTATAGGCAAAATCCATTGGAGTAGGACAAAGTTTTAATCCAAACATGATTTTGTTTCCAAACATGAGAATAAATTTGGTGTCTTCATCTCCAAACTTATTCAGGTGAATGAGTTTGTTTATAGCATAGCTCAGAGTGACATCCAGCTTCAGGGACTTTCTTTTACTGTATTGCTTAGCAGCATATGGTAGCAAAGATTTTCCTTTCTATACCAAAACGTAATTGAAGATTCCAGATTGTCAAATGACTGCAATCTGCACGTTTTTTTATGTTTTCCTTCTATGTTTTATAATGTTTGTAATTTCATATTGTAGCATATAAAAATTTATTCAGCAAATAATTTCAGGGCTTTTCTTCTTGAACTAATAGCTGTTTGTTAAGCTGAAGACAAGATGTAAAGATAGTGATAAGAAAATATAAAGTAATGAAATTTTCTATGTGATTTTTCTTTATTTTTGTGCTTCAGTGATAGATGTTGGCTTAGAATATGACTGACTCCTAATTTGACACTAAAGCTCTACATTGCAGTGTATTAGAATCATGAAACCAGTCTTAGGGTACTAATACCTTTATTTCCATGCCAGGTTCTGGCTTGGACAGCAGCGCTGCAAACAGTCTATAAAACATCTGCCTACAGTGAGCAGTGAAACTCTTCAGCTAGCTAATTATGCCAGCCACCCAGTGGGAAACCTTTCCAAACACAAACTGTTCATCAAACTCACTCGCCTTCCCCAGTACTACATTGTAAGTAACTGAAAAATGCTTTTGTCTTTCGCCCCCTGTCATGGATATCCCAGGCAGTCTCTTGTAGTGTTAACTCTTAACATTAGCAACCAAGTGATTGATGTAATGCTTGATTCTCTCCTCTCCCTCCCTTCTCCTTTGGCTTTGTTAAGCACTCAGGCTCAAACAGAAGAAGGCACATAAAGATTTATTACTCAGCAATCTTCCTATTCTGTGTTTCCTGAAAGGTTTGGTCTTTCTTCTCGGTTACCTTTCCTAGCCCCTTAGTGTTAATACATTGAAAAAAACTAATGTCTGTTCTTTCAAAAGGAAGGGATGAGAACTGAATTAGACTTACTCTTAGCTTGAGAATCTTCTTGATTTGTTTTGTTTAAATATAGGTTGTAGAAATGTTTGATGTTCCTGGCAACCCCACAGAGCTAGAGTACAAGTACCATTTTCTGTCTGTGAGCTATGCTGAAGGAGATGACAGCCCTGCCACTGCACTTTTACTACAGCAGTTCAAACCAAACATTGAAGAATTGGTACTGGACACAAAAAGTGGCAAACAAATGAAAAGTGGTGTCAAGCGCAAGGTACGTGTTCCAAAAGCCACTGGGCTGGTTACAGAGCATGAAAGCTCAACACAGGTTCTGAGCATCAATTCCAGCTTTAGTAGCCACGTTTCCAGTGTCTGTATGGCTGACATCTTACTTTGGACTGCTTCCCTAGGGAAATGCTGGAAAACTGTTTTGTAACAGTTGTCCTTCAGTTCATGCCAGGCCTGCTCTGCTGCTCTCAGAGCCAAGGCAGAGCTCTGTGCAGGGGAGTGTGTATATATTGTACATGCAGAGTGCTGGTACCTGTGTGATACACTTCGGGCCATGTGTAGATTTTGATGGACTTGCAGGGGCTGATAAGAGTTATTTATTGGGGCCAGGCTGACATGGCTCAGTGATCTACAAGTACTGTTTTAAGGACAGGCTTTAACTGAATTGTTTCAGTCCTGAAGTGGATCCTTCCAGGAGTTTGTGCTGAGGGTGTGATTCATTTAATGCTTAGATGAATGAGGTTGTTCTCTGACATCTTTTCAAAGTGTTTACTCCAAATATGCAAGTACATTGGTCTTTATTTTAATTCTAGTTATCTGGAGATCCATGTTCCATAGAACCCAAGAAACCAAAACGGTCGGGAGAAATGTGTGCCTTCAATAAAGTGCTAGCTCATATTGTAGCCATGTGTGATACAAATATGCCCTTTATAGGGCTTCGGATAGAGGTAGGTATTAAAAAATATTTTTTTCCCTTCTTCCCCTTCCCTGCTCCTGATTCTGATGTCTAGATGTGACTGTTGTGGTCATGTGCTCACTCTGGAGTTCCCCTGCCAGCTGAGCCCCGGTGACTCAGTCTTCTGCACTGTTGCTCTAGTCTAACTTGTTAGAACTGCTTCTCTTAGTAAAAAGCACTGCAAAAAGCTTGAAAAGTTGAGGGAAAAGGGAAAATGAGGATGAAAGATGCACTTGTGGGAAGGATTGGGAAACAACTTTATACCAGATTTGCATGGACTGTTTTTTGGCTTTCCAGTGCTTGAGGATGTGAAACATCTGTCACCCTCAGGGGGAAATAAAAAAGTCCTTGAAAATGTTGCAAGTTTTTTGCTTGCCTTTTTGCTTGGAATAACATTTTTTTTTTGTTCACTCCTAGTTATCCAATATGGACATTCCTCACCAGGGAGTACAAGTAGAAGGAGATGGCTTCAGCCATGCAATACGTTTATTAAAGTAAGAGGATATTCTCTGTGTTTCGTTTTATTACTGTACGTACACTTGAGAGAAAAAAAAAAGGCTTGTTTGGAGATAACAATCACAATATCAGGACAGGAACAGGATTTTTGGGGGGGATTTTTTTTTCCTTTTATTTTTTTGGAGGGGTGTTAATACTGTGTGTATTAACACACATGCATGTGAAGCATGCATGCATGCATACTTGCATGTGAAGCAGTGCTAGAGAAAGGGGGAAATTAGAGTAGACTAAGAGCCAACTACAGTTTTTTTACTTAATTAGCCTAAACTGAGGGGCTCTGAAAACAGTTTGACAGTCCTCAGTCCTTAAATCCAAGCAGTGCTAAGGAAGAAGTGGTGATGATTCATGAACATGCCATTTTAGATCAGATCAGAGGCCTACATACTCCATATGGTACTTGACAATTATGTGAAACTGCAGAGGAAAATGCCAGGAATCCCAGAAAAGACAATTGCATGGTAAAGAGGTTGTAGAGGAAATATCTGAGAATCATGCAATAATTTAACAGGATATTTAGGCCCAAGTGCAGGACTTGGCATGTGTTTTCATGGAACTTCATAAGAGTCCTGTCATCTTGTTCCTCCAGTTATCTGTGATCTCTCTGAAGGGCAGACCTGACTTCCAGCATGTTAAGTGCTCCCTTCAGTTTGTCATCATCTGCAAATTTACTATTCTTCTGTATCATATAGACTACTGAAATCAATATATTGAAATTCTTAATAGCAGGCCAATAGTATCTGCCTCTGTGTTAACCCTGAGGAATCTTGCCACAACCAGCCACTAACTGGATCTGCAACAAATAAAGTTTAAAGCAGAAAACCACAAATCACAAAGACACCTCCTAGAGTAAAACCTTCATAATTCCTTTTCTGCTGCAGAAATGTACAGTGACATAAAGGCAGTAGTGTCCAAATGCATCAAGCCCTACCTTTTAAACTTTGCATATGAGCAGAGAACTTGTGAGCTGAAGTTAAGGGTGGAACATGAGATTTCTGGCTAGATCCTCAAGGAACTTGAAAAAGAATTTGGCATGTTTTTACTTAAGCTTTATTTAGTCTGTCCCCTGAGCTCAATTCACACATTGGGATACGAATAAATTAGTGAGTACTAAGGGAACTGCCAGGTTGTTCATTGCACGTAGAGCAAGCTTGTTCTACAAGGCAAATGAATTCAGATTGCCACAGAGCTTAGTTATTTTCATCTCTTTTGGCTTATTTCTCTGTATAAGAGCTTTATATTGGTGAGCACTTAGTTCACCAGGAGATAAGGACAATACCTTTAACAGTCAGTAATTTGCATGTGTTGAATCCATATAAAAAGCGGTCTTAGCTCAGTGCTTTTGTGACACACTCATTACAGTTCCTGAAGAGGAACAGGTTATCTCACTGGGCAGTCCAGCTGCCTCTGCTGTTGATTTGTTCATTCTGTCATGTCCAGACTTGGGAGTCCTTCAGGAAAAATTAGAAGGTAGTGTTGTTACTTGTGGAACTGTACTGTGTCTAATGGAGATTTTGATTTTGTCATGTATAGAATTCCTCCCTGTAAAGGTGTAAATGAGGAAACGCAGAAGGCTCTGGACCGATCTCTTCTTGATTGCACTTTCCGACTACAAGGTAGAAATAATCGCACATGGGTGGCCGAGCTGGTGTTTGCAAACTGCCCACTGAACAGCACTTCATCCAGGGAACAAGGCAAGTTTCACTGAGGAGCACTGGTAAATTTTGTTTCTTTGTAGTTTACATTGTCTGGTCCGGTAGTTTTAGTGTCTTGGTGTAACTGGACAGCTGTCTGTTCTTAAGATTTCTAATAAACCGCAGTGTACATTAATCAAAATTCTGACTGCTGAGTTGATGCATTTTTGTTATTTCAATGTGCTTCCTGGTCACTTGCCGCTTTACAGACTGTAAACCACAGCTCAGGAACTGCTGGGTTGATCAGTATTTCCCATCTCCTCACACTGCAGGACCAACCCGTCACGTTTACCTGACATATGAAAACCAGTTGTCTGAACCAGTTGGAGGTCGCAAGGTGGTCGAGATGTTCCTCAATGACTGGAACAGTATTGCTCGGCTGTATGAGTGTGTCCTGGAGTTTGCACGGTCCTTACCAGGTACAGAAATCACCTCCTTTTTGTCAAAGTGATGGGCTTACAGATGACTGTGATTTTCTCACTCTAACTCTCTTCCCTCCTCTCTTCACAGACATCCCCAACCACTTAAACGTTTTCTCAGAAGTTCGGATCTACAACTACCGAAAACTTATCCTTTGTTATGGAACTACCAAGGGAAGCTCAGTGAGTAACTCCTAAATGAATTTCAAATGTATGATTTAAAACAGAATGGGTAGGCTTAGACTTCTCAGAATTTTGCTGCACAATTTTTTCTTTGTAGTGGAAATAATATAGATGAATGTAGAAAAGAAAGAGGGTGCCACATTGCTGATTTGCTGGGTTGCTGGAAGTTCAGTATTTTTGAGAATTTCTATTAGATGCATTTTATATTGTGGGAAGGACAGTTGTGTGCTTCTGAATGATGAAAGCTGCTATGGCAGCCCTTTTCTGAAAATCTTTGTGTAAGTATTGTTACTGCTCACTGCTGTACTGGGATATGTGGATGGGTATGTGTAAGCTGAATGCCTAATTCTGCCTTAAAAGAGAGGACTCTAATAACGTTTTAGATGTAGTGCTGTGCTTTCAATGAGGTTTCCATTGATTATTTTGTAGCAGTGCTGTTCTCTTGTTCAGAACTCTAGCTTCCTATGTAGTATTTGAATTTACAACTTATTAATTACTTAAATAACTGTAGGCATCCTCCTCTACCTTGCACTTAACGCAAAGATTAAGATTACTTAATCTTTGTGTTAAGTGCAAGGTAGAGGAGGAAGTAAGTGCACGTTTATTTCAGATTAAGAATATAGTTATCAGTATGCAACTGATGTGAAGTAGCTTGATGCTACTTGAAATTTGCTTCCTGGGACCTTTATGTGTTCATTTTCTAAGCTGAATTTTTTCAGAGTATTTTTATGTGCATTTTCATGGGAAGTGTGTGTAAATATATATACATGTATACATACATACATACATTTGTATGTTATATATATGTAAACAGCCAGAGCAGCAGTATGGACTTTACATTTAACTTCCTTACATGTTATCCAGTACTCATTTTTGTGTAATGTAACTTAAGAAAACCAATCCACCTCCAACAACTCACTAATCAGTTCTCCACACCACAAATCTCTCAAGTTTAATTTTCTCTTTCTCACTTTGGCAGAAAAGATTCTTTTGCTTTTTGGTTGAGTTGCTGATATAAGTGCCCAGTTCTGTGATTGCCAACAATCCAGGCAGCTAAATAGGTGTTAAACCTGAGAGTGCTTTATTTTTTTCTTCACAACCTCAGCAGCTTTTGAGGAAGGTGAATTAGGAATCTGTTGAGGTTTGATAGAAAATGGGGGGAAAAATTAAATCTGACCAACTTTCTTGTTATAATATCTTACTATAACCTCGTTATTACAACTTACTTGTTCTGGCTTCCAAAAGCATTTTATGTTTGTGACATTTCAGATCAGCATTCAGTGGAATTCCATCCTCCAGAAGTTCCATATTTCACTGGGAACAGTTGGCCCAAACTCAGGTTGCAGTAACTGTCACAACACAATTCTGCACCAGCTCCAGGAGATGTTTAATAAGACGCCAAACGTGGTGCAGTTGTTACAGGTAATGTTCTAAAATCTTCTATCAAGAGAATTGCAATACACTAGGGAGCTCAATTCAGATTAAACTGTTCTCTTCAAGGGTGTTATGATTGTTTATGAATCTCATTGCCAGAAAGCATCAAATTTTCCCTGCTATGCCTCACTTTCCCTGACCTTTCCTTTTGGATAAGCTACCTGACCTCTCAATCTCCTCTCTCTCCCAGGTTTTGTTTGACACTCAGGCTCCACTAAACGCCATCAACAAACTCCCGACCGTGCCCATGCTGGGGCTGACCCAGCGCACCAACACTGCCTACCAGTGCTTCTCCATCCTGCCCCAGTCCCCCACGCACATCAGGCTGGCCTTCAGGAACATGTACTGCATCGACATCTACTGCCGCAGCCGCGGCGTGGTGGCCATTCGCGACGGCGCCTACAGCCTCTTCGACAACAGCAAAATCGTGGAGGGCTTTTACCCCGCCCCTGGGCTAAAGGTGAGCACCCCTGGGTTTTCTGGCAGCTTGTAAATAAATGAGTTCCTCACTTGGAAGTGTGAATGTGAAGTGAAGAGCTTGCTGAAGGTTTTCTTTGTGGAGACGTGCAGTCCTTCCAAAATTCTAAGAGTAGAAGGAAGTTTTTGATTTATTGGTAGATCTGTTAATTAGTTTGAATTAAAACATTTCCTTAAAAAAAAATAACATCAAGTACTAGGCTTTTTTTTTTTTTTCTTATCTGTGTATTCAGGCATCCTTTTGTTGAAACTTGATGAAGCTTTGTGCCTAGGCTAGATGTGTGCTCCAGGATTAGCAGCAACTGCTCCTCACAGCCTGTTCTGTGTGGCAGTACAGTGCTCATAAGTTGCAGGTGGGACAATACTCCATGTCAGATGACTCTAGACAGAAAATTCTCTTAAAACACTTCCATCGGCATGTGGCTGGAGCCTGTGGCTTTGCTTCTAAATGCAGTGCTGGTTCACTCTTCCTTAAAAAGGAATCTCTGCACACTGACAGAATACCTGTACCAGTGCTAGTTATACTGAAATACTGGAAAATGGCACCCTTTGTGAAACAGGTTAATTTTATTAATTTTTTTTTTCTGACAGTTGCAACTGAATATTGATTTTCTCGTATGGCATTTAACTGATCCTGAACATCTGCCCCTTTAACAAATGCCAAATGAAAAGCTAATGGAAAGAAGGACATTGTAGATATCAGTGTAAAGTGGTAGAAGAGAATGGAAATGTTAAAGTAGAGGAGGAATTAATTCAAAAAAGTGGGCAGGTTCCTCTGGGTACAAGAGAATGCTGTGGAGCAGGTGATTTAGATGTTCTTAACCAAACAGAACCGTTGTAGGTGTGATACAACAGCCCTGTAGGTTCTGGATACTCAGGAGTTGTTCTGGAACAGATATTTCCAAGTGTAGACTTTTCCTTGTCTTTAAGGAGAGAATAAAAATGTTGGTATTTCAATTTACTGGAAATATTTCTTGTTATAGAGCCAGGTGTCTGTTTATTAATTGATATATTTTGCAGACCAATTACACTGGAATTAATGACTGTCCACTAGTACTTAGTTCCAGAGACTTGACTGTCTCCTATGTGCTGTAGCTGATAAAAGTAGTTTTAAAGCTAAGCAAATACTGCCTTCATTTGTATAGTAAAATTTAAATGAGCAAATTGCTAACAACACTGCTTTTTCCACAGACATTCCTGAACATGTTTGTTGACAGCAACCAGGATGCACGGAGACGATCTGTAAATGAAGATGATAACCCACCCTCTCCTATCGGAGGGGACATGATGGATTCTTTGATATCACAGCTCCAACCCCAGCAGCCACCACAGCAGCCACAACAACAGGTACCCTTCAGGCAAAAGAAATGTTTATTGTCTTCCACAATAGTAGATTTCTAAGAACTTCATGTTCTAAAGGGATTAGCAGTAACAAAATGGAAAGGGAGACTATAAACCCACTCTGCTGTAGAATTCCCCTCCAGGCAAAATGTATTAATTTATTTTGCATTTCTCATTCCAGTGTAAACAGCCCATAGCATATGAACAGCAGCTTTGGAAGGTCACATGAGACTTGCTGCCTAGAAGCAAAGGACTGAGGGAGGGAAAACAACTGTTTAAGATAAAAGATGGGAGGGAGAGTCAGGAGGCTTTGCTGTTACAGGGTGGCATATAAAAGGAGAGAGGTACAGAGGCATTATGTCTTTAGAAGAAACTGAAAAAAACAGTGAGCACTGAACAAGATAGTATAGGAAATCATCCACAACTGTGTGGATGAACCTGTAAGACCAAAGCCTCATTAGTATTCTTCTGCATATACTTAACTTTTGTTTTGGTACAAAATGATCAAAAGTTTTAATTGTCCTGTGTTGACAATTTCAGCCATTTGCAAAACAGGCAGGAGCCTCTGGAGCATATCCTCTCACCTCACCACCCACCTCCTACCACAACACAGTGACACCCTCCCCGTCCATGATGCACACACAGTCACCAGGTAGGACGGCTGGGAGCTGATCCTGTCCTAGAAAAATAGGTCTTTGTGCTTGTGTGTTTTTTCTATTATTTGAGCTGTGTTTAGCCCCAGATTAGGCAAGAGAATGCACCTTACACTGTGGGGAGAAAAAGCAGGGTCCTGCCATGCATGTTTTCTAAAGTACATTTTGAAGCTAAAAAAACCTGTTAAGTAAAACTGCCATCTTTAGCTGTGTAATATTTGGGGTGTTTTATCATTACTGTTTATAACTTGCTAAGACATAAACCTGTTAATTTTCAATATCTACTTTTTCAGAAGAGCTTTTCATCACCAAAATTCTGCTTTCTGCTCCCAGCTGTTGTAGAACAACAGCTGAAAATATTTCAATTTGAGGAAGGGCTGGGCAGGGGGGAAATTGCATTCTTCAAGCCAGATAACATGGGAAGTTTCCTTTGTGTGGTAAATCAGTCTGAAAAATATAACAGTCATGCAGGTACAAAATATAGTCACTGAGTGCAAAACCAAATTCTCTTGAATCTTGTTTGCTGTCTCCCTAAAAAGGAGGGAGCAGTTGATAGAAAAAAATTAGAACAGAAAGATGGGAAATATGTATGTCAAGTGATGTGATGTCTTTGATCAGGAAATTTGCATGCTGCAAGCTCACCTAGCGGGGCTTTAAGAGCACCATCACCAGCATCCTTTGGTCCAACTCCTTCACCTTCCTCTCTTGGAATCACAATGGGACAAACAGCTAACTTTGCCAGCCCACATGGTGAGTTCTTTACTGGCAGGTGTATATGTAGTGACAGGGAGGGCAGGTTTGTTTCTTAAAATTAAATCTTCCAGAGCAGACCTAAGTTAATTGAGAAAAATTCATGGTTTGTAATTGGCTCAAGTAGCTGTTTTCATATATGTGAGTGTGAATTGTTAACAGTAGTCAAAAGTAGCTGCATGGCATGTTGAGGCATTCCTAACATGGTAAAAATTGACTCTCAGTCACTCCTTTCTGCTTACTAATGTAGGGAAATTCAATGTGGTCTTGTAGCAGAACAATGGCTGCAGCTTTTAATGAGCATTTTCTTTCATGAGATTAGTTAGTGAACTTTCACTGCTTACATTTCTTGGAAAAATAACTGGAACAGGTTAGAAATTCACATACTTAAAATTTGAAAATGTTGTCAAAGTCTGGCTGGTTTGACATATCTGTATATGAGCAACATGCCTTTGGTTGTTTCCTTTATTAATTTGGTTGGTTTTATTGGAAAGCTGCCAAAACAATCCTTTGTGTAATCAGTGCATTGGAAACTGTCCTATAGATCACAACAAATGAACAGTTCAGATGGTAATTTCCACACATCAGTTTGACTGTTGAGATGAACAAAGTGAGAGAGATGTACCACAGAGTAGGTTTAAGGTTCTGATCAGTCTGTAGAGCAGAGATACCTTTGCAGCAATAACTGTAAGATACTGAATAAATAAGGAACTGTCTAGCTGAGGCTTCCTTTGCTAAGGAGCAGTAGAAGTCCAAGTCTGTAGGCAAGAGCTCCTTTTGGTTTAGAACCTATTACTTGTTGAACATGACTATTTTCCTTGACGTTCTACTTTTTAAAAAATAAACCTGGAAACCCTTGAAATCTGTATCTTAATTTTCACTCTCTGTCCCCACTCGCATGTTTTGTATGGTTGTAAAAAGTAGTCTGAAAGCTTGCAGGCGCTTTCATGCTTTTCAGATTTTGGTAAGCCTCTTTTAGATTTCTCTATTAGAAAGCCTTTTACTTTTTAAAGAAATAATAATGGTCTTGTAACATCTGTAGGTACCATAGACCCAAGCTCACCATACACCATGATGTCACCCAGTCAGCGTGCAGGGAATTGGCCGGGATCTCCCCAGGTCTCTGGTCCATCACCAGCAGCACGGATGCCTGGAATGTCACCAGCCAACCCTTCCCTTCATTCACCTGTCCCTGATGCCTCTCATTCCCCACGAGCTGGAACAAGTAGGCTTCTTTATCAGTGTTATAACTGTGAAACACTCATGTTTAACACTTCTGGTTGTGTTCTTTTTGGTAGTTCTTGTGTCGGTCTAACAGTCCTTACTGTCCTTGTGCAGTAAAATGTCTAAGGAAATTAAGCCTTGATTCTGTCCTACTTCAAATCTTCAATAACAAATTGGAAAAGTGAGCTAAAGCATACAGCATAAATGTCAGCAGGATTGATTATAGCTTTTGTTGCAGTGCAGAAATCAGTCTGAAACTATTAAACTCCATGACTAAGAGAAAAGTCTTCGGAGTGAAAGCAATGATAGGCACATTTGCCAACCCAAATACTAACTTTTCACATCATAGATTTGTAATGCTGCTCTTGCACGACTGATTTAGCCATCTTTACGTCCCATTGAGTTTGTTGTGCAAACCTGCTGTCTGCTGGCATGCTGCAGAAAGAGGAAAAAGGAGGAGGATTTTAATGTTACTGAAACTCTTTGCATGGGTTCAGGGTCAAAACTAATTCCTTGTCTGTCTGATGCCTATCACTAGGCAGGCAAATTCTTAAATAAGAAGGATTGAGCTTTGGCCCAGAGGACTTATTTATGAGTAGAGACAATTGAAGTGAGCATATATCTAAGGTTTCACCTTAAATCCTCCCTTACTGCAAGTCCTTGTGTCCCCACAGGTTCCCAAGTCATGCCAACAAGCATGCCTCCACCTCGGAAACTACCTCAGCGCTCTTGGGCTGCATCCATTCCTACAATCCTCACCCACAGTGCCTTGAATATTCTGCTCTTGCCCTCTCCTACCCCTGGGCTTGTGCCAGGACTAGCTGGCAGCTATCTGTGCTCCCCTCTTGAGCGATTCCTTGGGTCAGTGATTATGAGGAGGCATCTTCAGAGGATCATTCAACAGGAAACGGTATGGTTTCAGTTTGAATGGACCTGTGGGTATGCGATTGCTCCATGTCTTTTAAATCAGGCACAAACTGAAATGCTTCAAATAAAATAACTGTTTGCTGTTAGACTTGTGCTGTACTTCTGATTTTTGCCATCTAAAGTGTCAAAATTTAGAGAAATCTTTTAGTTTCACTTCTTTTCCACACAAATTAGATTTGGTCAGGTGATATTTGATAATTGTTAAAATACCAAGTCTATGACCAAGTTTCAGATCTAAGTCTATGACCAAGTATATGATCTAAGTTTCAGATGCTGTGGGTTCTTTAGGTTTAGCATGTCCATTGGGAGTTTACTAGAACAGCCACAGGGTTACTGTGGATGTACTCCTTGGCATTATTGCCAGAGAAGTGAGTTACTAGTTAATGTTAATTGCTCGGTCAGGAATGTTACCTTAGAGTTTGGGACAGACAAATGTGCCTCTTCACTTCTATGGCATGGATTCAGTGACAGAGAAAGAAGCCAAAACTGGCATAAGCTTAATTCTCAAGGCAAATTTACCTGTATTAAAATAGCATGTGTTTCTTTCTGGAAAGGGAGGTTGATCACTGCACTTTGGGGAGGGAGTGAGAGAGTGTGTCTGTGTGTGTGTGTCTGTGTGTGTGTGAGTTCTTGCCATTTAATGAATGACTAATTGACTGTGACTCTCCTTTTTATGCAGCTACAGTTAATAAACTCCAATGAACCAGGTGTCATTATGTTTAAGACGGAGGCACTGAAATGCAGGGTTGCTCTCAATCCCAAAACTAACCAGACCTTGCAGCTGAAAGTAACACCTGAAAATACAGGACAGTGGAAATCAGAGGAGTTACAGGTTTTGGAGAAGTTCTTTGAAACAAGGGTATGTACTGAAATCAAGCATGTTGATGTTTTCATGCTTTGCTTTTAATCTCTGGTGTTGTTTTGAGTGGTCCTGCTGACTTTCACTGGCATGTGTAGGAGCTGCAAAGTATAAAGCTGACAGCTGTGCATGCTGGTTGCATATTAAATGATATATTTATTATCTAAATAGGCACTACTAAACAGTGTCTTTCTTTAGGTTGCAGGACCACCTTTTAAAGCAAACACCCTGATAGCCTTCACCAAGTTACTAGGGGCTCCCACGCACATCCTCAGGGACTGTGTACACATCATGAAATTGGAGCTGGTAAGTCAACTGTTCTATTTATTTACTTCACCCAGCTTTGGTTGTTATATTTTTGGAAAAAAGCTGATGTATCTTTATCTGCAAACACACGAATTACTCTAAATTTATACATAAGTTATTTAATGTTATTGGAGAAGTTTTCATTTTGCTACTAGCTTTCCTGGAAATGCTCAAAATTTCCTTTTAAAGGAAATTACATTTCCTTTAAACTGATGATTCTAAGGAACTGCAGGCATGTTACAACAGGCACGTGCATAGACTGACCAGAATCTCTCTGATTGTGTTACTGTGCTCATTTCTCTCAGAGTTACTCTGATTTCTCTAAACCTGGCAACATCTGCAGGTTTACCTAAAGAAGCACATTGTACTTTGTGGTGCTTCCCTGTTTCATAGCTGTGTTTGTCACTGACATGAGAACTTTGCTGTTCTTTCTCTGTGTTCCTCTCTCTGAGCAGTTCCCTGACCAGGCAAGTCAGCTGAAATGGAACGTGCAGTTTTGTTTAACAATCCCTCCCAGCGCTCCACCAATTGCGCCTCCAGGAACACCTGCTGTTGTGCTGAAATCCAAAATGTTGTTTTTTGTAAGTAGAGCTATCTGTTTTAAAATTCTAGCCCTGCATGTCTCTGAGATCATCACGAGTTCGTAGCAAAACATAAACCCACTGTATCTGACAGCTGTAATAGCTAAAAGTGTTGTGCTGTTTGGAATCCTCGATTTGCTTCGGTCTCTTTTGTAATGAGTTCGGTTCGTATTCCTACTCTCCTTCCTACTACAGCACAGCACCTCCTCAGGTTTCATGTTCTTGGAGAGATGTTGACAGTATATAAAGTTCAGCTCCCTCTGGGCTGCATTTTCTAGTGCTCCCCTTGTGGGTGTTTAGTTGTTCTTTGAGGCACTAACCACCTAGATCGGTGAAGGGCACATTAGTGGTGCTGGGAGAGGAGAGAGGGATGAGATGTTCAGAACAAATCTGCATTAGTGTTGTGCCCGAGGTAATGCTCACTGTGGGGTGCTTTTGAGAAGACAATAGTCTCCACCTGACTGATAATTTCTCTGATACAGAATTGATGTCTGAAAACAGGGGAGTGGGAGTACATGCTGTCTGTAGGCCTGGAGTGTTTAACTGTATCAGAAGTTGCACTGAAGTACATGGTCACTCAATTTACCACACCTTTTGGTTTGTTTCCCCACAGCTTCAGCTAACACAGAAAACAACAGTCCCACAGGAAGCTGTTAGTATTATTGTCCCAATTATTTATGATATGGCTTCGGGTACAACACAACAGGCTGACATTCCCAGGCAGCAGAACTCTTCTGTTGCTGCTCCAATGATGGTTAGCAATATTCTAAAGAGGTTTGCTGAACTGAATTCACCACGACCAGGTACTGTACATGTCCAGTAGATATATTCTCTTCACCCAGACATCTGTGACAAATCTCCAGTGTAAAACTAAACCTTTCTTAAGTCTGAATTCTTCTTGGTTTCTATCTTACTTCTTTAGTGATTACAAACTCCTGATGTGACAGGCAATACATAACTTAATAGGAAGTACTGGCAACACAGCAGAAAGTTGCACTGATGATTCAAGCTGGGTTTTGCTGTTCTGCCCAAGTGATAGAATGCACCCGCCTCTTGTTGGCCCAACTCCTGCTGCTCAGTAAGAGTCACACTTTTTGACAAATGGGCCTAGAATGAGTCACAAGAAATATGCTATGGCCAAGTGTCAGTTTTCATGATTAATTATGAAGTTACTCAGCTTAACAGTAGAATATAAAGGGATCTTAAAATAGTTACCAGAACTTGTCCACATGCTGTGAATGATTTAAAAGTAATTGCAGTGGTTGTATACTTCTTTGTCAGTGTGTCCTCTAGCACTAGAGGTGCATACAGTTCTGTCCACCAGATGTGCTGTGAAGTGTTTGAGCTAGGTTGTTCTGAGTGTTCATTGGCCTGTAGGTAGTGCACTGTGAGCAGCATGGTGCTTTGCTTTCCCTCTTGTTTGTCATACCTTTTATTTTTCTTTCATTATCTAAAACATGGAAGAACAGTAGCAAGTTCTTTGGGCAGCATGTTGTCTGTAGCAGTGGTTTGGGGTCCTAGTACACGGATGGCTCATAAGAACAATAACTTTCAGTCCTGATGAAGAACATACTTTTTCCAGTAACCCAGTGAATAGATTGAAGTTGTGAATCCAGAGGTTGACTCTTACTTCCCTTTTGTGTAATTATTCATCTCATTGTTATGCAGTAATTTTAACTATGCTTGATGGATTATTTCAGTTGGTAGAACATGAGCAATGTTTACCTTAAATTGGTGTGGATATGCATACATTTCTGAAACTTGTGATGGGATTTAAATTAATATGCACTTTCTGTTTAACATGTTGTAATAGTGTAGGTAAATAGGAGAGAAAATAGTCTTGAGGGCTTGTGGATTTCCCTGTAGGAGTTCTGTATGTGGAAAAGAGCTGTTGTTTGTATAGCACTTTTATTTCAAAATACATTAACTAAACTTCAGGTGTTGCTTTTGGAAGGTGCTTTCCCACAGAGTTCCCCTGGTGTGGGGAAGGGTAGGTTCTTGCTTTGCTGTTTGTTATTGCCCTGAGTTGTGCTTTAAAGTAAACCCTCCACAAAATACCACAGGCAGAGCAAGTAACTGTCAAAGCTGCTCTGGAGATGCGTGGTGAGATGTTTTCTGATGATCACTAGATAGATCAAAATGGACAATTTTTGTTTGTCATGCAAGTTTTTAAGCAGTTTTGGAATCCAGTACAGGGAGCAAAGTATAGATGTGGGAAAAAAAGCATAGGAAAAGCATTGGAGCCACAAGCAGAACCTTGTCCAGGCAAAGGAAAATGTAGCTGGCTGAGCAGAGGAAATTTCTAGTAGTCCTTCCTCTAATTTCCAAAAGAAAGAATGAGTTTGTATGATTTTATTTATTTCCACCATCACCCAGCAAAAGTAGGATCTTCCCTGAGGACACTTGAAATGCAATTTCCTCTGTTCCTGTTGTCAAAACATACATTATTATAGCTGATCAAAGAGAACAAGAATACCTTCTTTTCTTGACCATTGAAAGGTGATAGGAGAGCCAACAGATGAAGGTAGATAGCTGGGAGACTTCTCTTAAAACAGCAGGACATGGGAGATCCCAGATGTGTGTCCTTTGTCGTCTGATGCTCCTTTCTCTTGTGCTGCTCCTGTGCTGTACCCAGGATTTTCCTGACTTTCCTACCTGTTAGCTCTCTGCTGCACTAATTGCAATCTGCTTGGTTAAGGGAATTTTTCACTATTTGGGTCAGGAAGGAGCAGGGCCTCCCATCGTGCACAGCTGATGTTACTGGCACTGTCATTGTAACCTGGAATCAGTGTTGCCTTGTTCTGGCTGTATCTTTTTTACCTTTCTCTCTTTGTGAGAAAGTATTTTGTATTCAGCTTAATTTTCCTCTTAATAAAATGGTAGTGCCTGAAAAGTAAGTTCTTTTGAAAGAGTTTTCTTTTCAGATCTGTGGGCAAACACATTCTGCTGTGTTTAACAGTAAAGTGTTGACTCATTGTGAGTACATGTTGTCTAAGACCACTTTACCTGTGCCTCCGTGGGAGAAAATACTTTGGGGAAATACTTGTATGAACTGAGAGGAAATCAATGCCCTGCAATAATAAGTTTAAACTTGAGCTGTAAGTCCAAAACCTACAGTAGGTAGTGGACATCAATCTGGTGAGGAAATTAAAGTCCCTGTGGATGCTGGAGGTGACCCTTAGAGAGGAGATCAGGGGACTCGTGATGATTCTTAAAGCACTTCACGACTAAACATTTTTCAGTGTCTGGTTTTCAGTGATGCAGTGGATGGTATTTAGCCCAGATTTGTAGCTTTGATATGATAATGACTTGCCCAAAATAATCTTGGGAATCCCTAGTCTGGCAGTTAAGATTAATGCATCCCAACAGGCTCTGCTCTTATCTCTCTGCTCACACTGTTGCTCCTTCAGCAGCAAAATTCAATGTCTTCTAATTGATATTTCTTGAAATATGCAGGAAAAATTCAGCCCACAGTGACCAGGGTACAGCAGTGGCTACTAATTGTATTCTCTTAGCAGGAAGTAGTAGATGAAAATCACAGCTGCCTGTTGCTCCATCTTTTGTTGTTCTTCTTTAACCCTTTCACTACTGTTGGTTTTAACTTCTTTAAGCTATTCAGAACGTGTGTGTTTTTGTCAACAAGTGCTATTTAAAACTTGGGGTAGCTGTGACTGGTTTTTCCTCTCAGTATTGAATCTCAGCTGTTTGAAACAGAAGTCCACCTGCTCTGTATTTTATTTTGCAGTTTGGATGTCAAGGGTGGAGCCAGAGCAATTTGGTTGAAAAAAACAGATTCCTGGCTGTTGCCCCGTCTTGGAATTAGAAATGTTTCCAAGACTAAGTTTAGGACAGAAAACATCTTCCAGCTGTTTTAGACTTGAGTCTTTCAAAATGTTTAGTTTCTGCTTGTAATCAATAGAAATAAAACTTGAAAAAGTTGGGTTATTTTTTTCGTAAGATGAGGTGCTCTTAATTAATAACATACAGAAAAAATCGGACCACAGTCCATGTGCAATCAATTCTAGCATAGATTCAATCTGACATTCAAAAGCAATTTAAAGTTAAGAGCTACTTGTAATTCCATCAGCAACAAGAGCAGTCGTGCTGGGAAAGCTGGAGCTCCTTCAGCTGGTAACTCCCACAAATCCTGAGTCCCTGGAGGTTGCTGGGGTTTGGGAGTGGCAGCCTCTGCACCCTCGGCACTGCCCTGGGGGCTCAGGGGGCTCAGCGAGGAAGGGCTGTGGGTGTGGGGCTAACCTGTCTCTTTTCCCTGCTCCAGAGTGAGGAGGGGCTGTCCGGGGCGCGGTGCTAACCTGTCTCTTTTCCCTGTTCCAGGTGAATGCACAATATTTGCAGCCGTTCGTGATTTGATGGTTAATCTTACGCTGCCCCCTGGGGGGCGTCCCTAGACACTTTTAAAAGAAGGCTGAAAGTGAGACAAAACAGCAAAAAAAATTAAAAAAAAAAAAAAATAAAGCCTTCAGTTAAAAGAGGACGTTTTAATTTTACCTTTTTTTCTAAGAGCTAACTATAAACTGGCAAACTTTCAGGGATGCACTTTCATCACATGAGTATCACCACAACTTTTGTATAGTGCTGTTGTATAGTGTGTTTTATTGGGAGACACTTCAGACTAGGTAATAGATTGAAGTATCAGCTTGCTGGTAATAGATTTAATATTCTGTTTTATACTATAAAGATTATGAAAATGCCAAACTTGTTTGTTTTTCTGTTTTTCTTATGTTTTGGTGTAATAGTCTTTTTTTAAGGCAGGTCTGTCATTTTTGAATACTGTAAAACTGTGACAAACTTTATATTGAAGCTGTATTTTAATATGACTGCTTTGAATCCTTAAACAATTTATTTGGGCTTGTTGTAAACATGTCCCCAAAAAGCAATATTTAATAAACTGGATTAAAAAATCTTAAACTGGATGTTGTATCATCTTAAACTTTATTCCTCTCCCCTGTAGCCACTGATCAGATTTCTTATGTTCACACTTCCTGCACTATCTCTGTGATCTTGGTTACACACACACACACACACCCCTGCGTGCTTCTAACTTAAAAACCCAAACAAATCTTTATTTATTTATCCTCTGGGTTCCATTTGTTCCTAATCAGAGTAGAACAGAGTTTGTTCATTTTCCTGGTTGTAAAAATAACAAGTAACTACTTAAAGTGGTGCTTTATTTCTTATACCAGGAACTACATCTCTTCTATCCCAAAAGCAAAGCTTAGTGGAAGAAAGAACCTTTTATCATCTTCTTTGTAATCTTTGTAATAACAGATTCTTGTCTTATTGTAGAGGCAGGTAAGGTAGAAGCTGGACCTGCTGCCACAAAATTGGAGAGGCTGATCCAAAAAAGAAACAACCTCACACTTAACTTCCTGAATTGGATGTTTGTAGATAACTTTGTCAGTAATGACTGAAGGTTCTTGTAATTGAATAAAATGTCTGTCCTTAGGAGTTACTCTGTCAATTAACTATTTGTCCTCCTGCATCAGTATTCTCAAATTTTTATGGAGGTGGTTTTGTGACTTCCTATAACAGTGACTTTCACCTATGCTGCCTCCCTGCCTTTGCAGAGCCCTGGCAGCTCCCTGCTCAGCTGAAGCATGCTTTAAACTAATTTTGAATATCTTTAAGTGAGTGTATTCCAGCCTGCCTTGCTGTCCTCAAGGCTGTCCATTGCCCCTATGACTGTCACAGTGCTTCTTTCTCTGAACCTCTTGCTGCTAGAAATCCCCTTTTGGTTGGTGCCCACCTCAGGTTTCAGCCTTGGACCTGTGGTGTGAGAGTGGGTTCTGTGTCACTGCTGCTCTCACCCGTGTGTATCTAACAGATGGTTATACAGCTTCTGCTTCTGAAAGACAAAACCCATCCCCTGGAGTGAAAACCTGCAGTTTTTAAATGCTGCTGCTGCTCAGTTGGAAAGAGCCTATATTTCTGCCTTTTTACAGCTAAACTAATGTTTTAAAATTGAGAGGTGTCACAAGGATGTCTGAAAAACACTGGCTGTTGTTCTGGTCACTGGTCTGGTTTTGAGGTGGGAGCATTCCCGTGCCCAAAATCAGCTTCCTGACACGTGAGCAGTACCTGCTGCCCTGTGGGAAGGGGCAGGGGATGTCGAGTGTGGTGGCAGCAGAGCTTCAGCACTTGGAAATAAAAGGGAGGGGAGAGGCCTCCCCACAGGGCAGAGAAAACAAAACATGTAACTACTGACAGATGGTTATGGACTGACACTCTGTAAAACCGTGTCTCTTGGGCTGTTGTTTGAGTCCACTCCGGCTAGCTACGGACCCCGGCCCACACGGCCTTACATGGATGAAGGCCAAAGATGAGAAACGCTCTTCTCCACGTGGGGATGAGTGTCCTGTTTATTGGCTTGGGAGGGGACACTTGGCAACCTCCCCAGCAGAAAAGACGCCATTCCCTTATTGCACGGGACTTTGATACCCAAGGGAATGGGGGCGTGGGAAGAGGACCATAGCCAATGGGATACCATTGAGGAGGGGTGAGGGGAGGGGTAGCCAGGGGGGCAGACACCAGGGGTACAGGGCAGAGAGGTGGATGAGGGAGAAACCATGTGATGGGAGAAGGGAATAATAATCCACATGACATAACATTGCAATACAACACCTCCCCCTTTTCTGTTAAAAAAAATATAAAAATAAATAAAAACATATTCAAGTTCATGGGTCTGCCAGAATGCAGATATCTCTTTCAGGAAGGTTCTTCCTCCTCTTTCCGGTGGCGTCTTCTCTTGGAGGCGACAGTTACTTGCTTCTCATCCCCATCTGCTAGAGCTGGACTTATGGGGACTAAAGGTTTTACCCACTTTTGGGGTATCCATCGAGGGCCTGAGGGGGTGGATACACACGCGTAACCACGCCCCCAGGTGACGAGCTCATAAGGACTCTTGGTTTCCCAAGTTCCTGGGTCCTTAATGAGAACTGGTGGACGCTGTGACAACTTAAACTAATTGTTATTCTGGAAATGCCGTATTACTGGAGGATTCATGTTTTCAAATGAACAATTCAAAAAACTGATGGTAAACAGGGCTTTGCAGAGCTTTTGTTGTGGTGTCATCCACACTGCAGAACTGCCCTGCCTAGCTAGGACTTGTTTGCATTTATGGTGGGCACACTCGATCACAGCTTGACCTGTGGGGGAGCAGGGAATGCCTGTCTTATGCTCCACTCCCCACTGCTGGACAAACTCTAGGAACTCCTTGGAGGCATACGCTGGGCTATTGTCAGTCTTAATCTCCCTAGGGATCCCCAAAACTGAAAAGGCTTGCAGCAAGTGTTGTTTGGCATGCACAGCCCTTTCGCCTGCGTGGGCAGAGGCATGAACCGCACCTGAGTATGTATCTATGCTGACATGCACATATTTCATGCGACCAAAACTGGGAATGTGTGTGATGTCCGTCTGCCACACTTCGCAGCCCCCAAGGCCTTGGGGTTAACCCCAACACCCAGTGATGGAACTGCCTGAAGCTGGCAGTTGGGACAGGTGGCCACAATGGCTCGAGCCTGACTTCGTGTTAGCTTGAACTGATGGATTAGACCTGGAATATTTTGATAGTATTGCTGGTGACTTAGCTTTGCCTGTTGAAAGATGTCTGGAAGGCCTGCCATTTCTGCTGGAGCAGCAAGGGAATCTGCTTTCCTATTACCTTCTGCAATCTCGCCTGGCAAATCGGTGTGTGACCTCACGTGCATCACATAGAACGGATGCCCCCACTGCAAAACTAAATAAATTTGTTTTGAGAGCAACCTGAAGAGATGCTCGTTCTCGATGTCTTTGAGACCTGCCTGCTCCGCCCTGGACACTACTCCTGCCACGTAGGCTGAATCGGTAACCAAATCAATTGGCTCAGAGAACTTCTCAAAGGCTCTCACGACTGCGGCCAGTTCGGCGACCTGGGGCGACCCCTCCACAAACTCAACATCAGCTTCCCAATGCTGGGTCTGAGGATTTCTCCAAGTCATCACCGACTTGTGGGCATAACATTGCAATACAACAACACTCCAAATCCCAGATGATGGGAAGGTTGAATTTTGTTTTATATTATACACAGCACTCGTAACATACACCACATTTTAAACATTTCTCCTAAAAAATGAAATTCTTAAGGTAAGCACTGCTACTAAAAAGGAAGCATTTCCCACTCACCAGAGACACTTGTTCCTTTCAAAGCAATGACTGTATTTACAATTGCAGTTTAAGGTTTTGTTTTCCATGTGTATTTACAACTTCAGTTTTAAGTTTCATTTTCCGTGTGTTCAGTCCCTTTTTCTGGCAGCCGGATGATGTGACCACCTGCTGCATTGGGGCTATTTGTAGATTTCTTCCTTATGGTGGATTTCTTTGTCCATTTATTTCACTGAAAGTGCTGCAGTATTTCCAGAGGTTTCTAAGTTCCTGATCAATCCACCTGTGGGACAAGGATGAGTTATTGAATGATTGAATTATAGAGAGGAAAAGTAGTTGTTCTGAGCTGATCCACAGTTCTGGCTTAGAAATGTTAGCCAGTGTCAGATGGAAACACGTTTTATGTGTCCAGAAAGACATTCCCAATGGCAGCCATAGATTTTGTGGCTTTCCAGATAACAAATACTGATCCTGTTAAAGGTTTTCTCTAGAGAGAAAATAGGGGAGAGACTTTTTTGAGCCCTGCAAATACTCAGACAAGGAGCAGAATCAAGGTGAGGTGATGTGGGGTTTTGGTTTGAAACTAAGTTTTAATTTTTTGTTATCTTTCCAAGTTTGAATGTTCTGCAGGTCACCTTTGAGTCTGCAGATGTTTTTTTTAACTGAGTTTACAAAGGCTGCAGGGAAACAAGCTCTGATGATAAACTGCTGAGACAAAACAAAGCTCCATAAAACCAGAAGCTGTTTTTCTTTACGAGCTGCAGTTTGTCTTTAGGCATGTGCTCAGTTTCATCTGTCAGTTGGAAGTTACTGTGGTTCACAGGCATTTTAAAGCAAAATCTTCTGTATGAAAAATAGGCTACTAGGAGAATATTTGGGTCATTTTAATCAGATCTTTGATTAGTTTGTCAAAGGTGTGACTTCATAACTTGTGCTACACTGGCCATTTCAGCTCAAGTGGTTATAGTTGTTCCCCTGGCCCAAATTTTCCATCTACCACAGAATTTCAGAGGTTTTTAAGGTAAGAATGTATTTCAATAAATTAACGTGTAATTGAAATGTATTAACCATATGTAGCATCGAGGTTGTAATTACCGAGCTGTGACTCTGCGTAACCCCATAATAGCGATGTAATTGAGACTTTCACATTTAGATTAAATCATGCTGACTTCAAATATGCCACGCTTTTCCGGAGGTGCTCCAGCAGCCGCCAGGGGTTTGCTGCTCAGCGGGTGGATCATTATTTAGGGGAATGTTTTTAAGGCTGAACTTTGGCTCCGGGAGCAGGTGCAGAGCTGCCCCCTCACTGCGTGCCGATCTCCCAGCTCCTCACGTTCCTCCAGAGCAGGAATTAATTCTTTGGGAAATGACCCTCGTGGAGGCTCTGGCAGGAAGCGTGCGGCCTCTGCTCTGGGAGATAAGGGATGCTGAGAGGGAAGGGCTGGGTGAGGCTGTGCAGAGCAGCACGGATGCGGCAGCTTCAGCCAGGCCAGCTTCAATCCCTGCCCTAGAACAGGAGCTCGGAGAGGCCTCCACAGCGCTGGAGGCACAGCCCCTGGAGCAGGGCTGCTGGAGAGCTCGGCTCACAGCCAGTGCTGAGGGAAAACGTGTCCCTGCTAGGCGGGACGGGGCTCCCACAGCGGGGAAAGCGTCGTGCTCAGCCTTGCCACGGAGTGGTTTTACTCCTCCCGCCATGCCCCACCTCTGCACGGGCCTGTGGAAGGGCTGCGTGAGGCTGTCGGCAGTGTCACCCGCACCTGCACTCTTGGAGGGCAGCGGCTGAAGGGGGAGCTCGTCAGAACTCACAAAAATGGGGGTGTGAATGCTCCAGGGTGGGAAGGGGGTTGCTGATGTCCCTGCCTTAGGGCAAGCAGCTCCCCGGGCTCAGGGGGTTCAGGCAAGAAGGGGTCCCCTCCCTCTCCTGTGCCCCATCTGGGGATGTGCCTCCCTCATGGGTGTCCAACTGCCCTCAGGGTCACTGCAGCTGATTAGAAACAGACGAGGAATGGTACCCACTCTCAGGAAACCTGCCCGTGGCCCTGAAGCGCTCAGACCTCCTCATTGTGATGACCTGGTGTGTGTGGGCAGGGAGCCCCATGTCTCACCTGCAGCCCCCCGGGACCCCCGGCCCCAGCAGCCTGCCCAGGGCGCTGCTGGTGCTGCGGCCCTGCCTCGGCAGCACAATGCTCCTTCCTGCACCTTTGTTTTTGAGGCTTCCTCCCTGACAAGTATGCTGTTGAAAAGCAGCATTTAAAAGAGACAGAGAAAAGCACTCCTGTCCTTTGGAGCTGATTTTGCAGCAGAAGGAGGGAGAGGGCGGCTGGGGGACTGCAGGCCAGGCTGGGCCTTGCCGTGCTTTCAGCACAGATCTCTGTGATGTCGATCCCAAAAAGCAGGGACAGAGCCAGCCTGGCACAGGTCTGGGAGCTGTGGTGCTGCCTCTGGTGCTGCTCTGCATGTAAGCTCCCACCTTGCTGCTAGAGGTTACAGAGAAAGGGTAGGGTAGGGTAGGGTAGGGTAGGGTAGGGTAGGGTAGGGTAGGGTAGGGTAGGGTAGGGTAGGGTAGGGTAGGGTAGGGTAGGGTAGGGTAGGGATGGGATGGGATGGGATGGGATGGGATGGGATGGGATGGGATGGGATGGGATGGGATGGGATGGGATGGGATGGGATGGGATGGGATGGGATGGGATGGGATGGGATGGGATGGGATGGGATGGGATGGGATGGGATGGGATGGGATGGGATGGGATGGGACTATTTCAGTTGGAGAGGACCTACAAGGATCTTTTAGTCCAACTGCCTGACCAATCTGGGGCTTACCAAAATTTAAATCATGTTGTTAAGGGCATAATCCAAATGCCTCTTAAACATTGGCAGGCTTGGGGCATCAGCCACCTCTGCAGGAAGCCTGTCCCAGCATTTGACCATCATCTCAGTAAAGAAATGCTTCCTGATATCCAGTCTAAATGTCTCCTGACAGTGTGGATTTGAACCATTCCCATGCATCCTGTCCCTGGATCCCAGGGAGAAGAGCTCAACACCTCTCTCTCCATTTCCCCTATTCGGGAAGCTGCAGGGAGGAATGAGGTCACCTCTCAGCCTCCTCTTCTTCAAAGAAGACATGCCCAAAGTCCTCAACCACTCCTCACAGGACATTCCTTCCAGCTCTTACACCAGCTTTCTTCCAGTCTTTACACCAGCTTTCTTGCCCTCCTCTGGACACATTAAAGGATTTCAACATCCTTGTTAATCAGATGGGCCCAGCACAGAGTACAGAGGGATAATCACGGCTGGCACCTCACTGTGCCATGGCTGGAGCACCCCGGGATGGACTCTGCACTCGTGGCCGCTGGAGCAGCACTGACTCCTCCCAGTCCCTTTCTGCAGCGCTGCCTCCAGCCACTCCTCTCCCCCTTGTACCTACGAGGCCTCTGCTTGTGAAGTGCTGAGATGTTGTAGGAACTTGTCATGGTGTCCACACCCAGCTGGGAAACCACATTATTCACCGTGCATCTGCCCCACAGAAGCTACTCCACAAACTGACACTGGGATTATCCCACTGGGATTATCCCACTGGTGCTGTGGAATAACACTCTGACTTGCTGATCTGTGTAAACATAGCTAGCAGGGCAGATACCTCTTGTTTACTTACATCTGTGCTCTGTCCTCCCATCAAAAGGAGGACAAGGACAAGGACAAGGCAAAGAAAAGAGGTGTTTGTGTACATGTGCCATCAATGATCTTAAAGAAAAAAAAGGGAAAATGGATGTGTGCTTTAACTCCTTGGACAGCCTGTAAAGCTGACTGATACCTAGGGATTTAGCTATGTGAAAATAGCTATTTTGACAACAGTACTGTGTGAGAACTGAAGTGTAACTCCAAATACTACTGAGACATCCTCCCCCCACACTGAAGCATCTGGTTAAGCCTAGCTCAGTCCTGCTTGTCTGTCACCTCAGTGCCCAGAGGAGAGCTGCCAGCTCCAAGCTGAGACCTAACCCATGTTTGAACCCAGCTCTACCCTTTCCACCTGCTTTGCACTCAGAGTTCAAGTTTTCCAGTTCAGCTCTCGATTAGGGTGCCAGGACACCACACCAGAAGCTGCTTACTGACTCTCCCAGCAGCTGCTGCTGTGGAGAAACAGCCCTTGTGTTCTCCACCATCACAGAGCTCCAGCAGCCAGGCAGGAGTCAGCTGGGAACCCAAACTCAGACCTTGGCTTTTGCCAGGCAACTCTTGGCCCCTGCAGTGGTCCCACTGTTAAGTTTTCTGCTTGGCAGGAGTCTCCAAAGGGTGGTCTCTGTTTGGGTGTGCTTTCCCCTGCTAGATAAAGTGGGCCAGGTAGGGGACTCAGGCTTGCTGTGCAGAAGCTGCAGGACAGCAAGTTCCCTGGCTCAGTGTGGGACTGCTCCAGTGAGATCTCTGCAAGCTGAATTGGCTCAGGGTGGGTGTGGAAGTGTTTGGGTCAGAGTCAGTCAGGGATGTTTGTCCCAGGGGCCCACATTGGGCACTGTCCCTCTCCCTTTGCAGTGTAGGCACAGTCTCACCCTTTCACAAAGCTCCATGATAAATGTACAGGCCTAGTGTGCACATTCAGGTAGGTCTGGATGCTTGGAAACAATAAATTCCTTATGATTTCTATGGGTTGGAATTTACCTTGGGAGCAACTGTTGAGCTAGGTAGCGCCTTTCCTTTCATGGTATCTCACAGACAGGGACCAGGGCAATCTTTAGAAATAAATTAATTCTTTTCTATGCTCTGGGTGCCCAGATCCATCCATAGTTGGTCATTGTCAACTTCAATTCATTTTAGATTTGAAAACACACTTGGTAGCTGTGGAATAAGGTTTGTTAGTTGCTTTTCTTGACACACTTTTGCATTTGTTTTTCTGCTTTGTTTTGTTGCAGATGGGTGCCTTAAAAAAACCCAGAGTTTGCCTACACACCTCCTGCCTCTTGCTCGCTGCACAGCTTGGCAGAGCGTGGTACCATCCATGTGCAGCTCTTACCCAAGAGTCAGCTGATCAAACAGGGAAAGATTTCTGAAGATTTTCAGGGATAATGTTGAAGGAATCAACCTTTTATTCAAACACACTGTTGTTTGCAGCATGCAAATGGCACATCCTGGAAGAGGATTATTCCAGGTTGTTTAATTTAATTTCAAACTCCAGTGGCATTCATGGTGGGTAGTGACTACAGGCAGAGCTTGCTGAGGCCCGAGGTGACCCATCAGCCATGTGGGTTTTGTTGTGCAGATTTACTTGGCTTGTGGGCAGATTAAAGTTTTTGGGCCACTTCAGTGGAGCACAGCAGCTTTCCTCCATCCTTTGAACTTTTGGGACTACAGACACCAGCAGAAAGTCACAGAGGTGACCCTGACCAGAGTATTTCCCAAGAACCCTCTTTCCTTTCACAGCACACCACAGTGTACAGCCCCACACTGTGCAGGGTGTTTGTGGGCAGCAGTGCCAGAGCTGAGCTCAGCACAGTCATGGCCCTGCAGGGGCACTGCTGCAGCTCTTCTCTTCTCCCTGGGGGATTGGAGACCTCAGCGAGCTGCAGTGCTCCTCAGAAATGAGAGTTTCTTCTTCCTCATGGCCAAAGGAATTTGGGAGGGAGACACGAGATTCACTGTGTGCAGTGCAGAAAGTGCCATGGCTCATACAGCTGTAAAAACAAAAATAAGGCAAGTGGTTCTGCTTTGCACTCCATAACCAATGTAGGACTGGCACTCCTGTGTCTCCAAAGCCAGATCCATCACAGGCAAATGTGCTGTAAAATGGTGTTATAAACTTGGCAGGCTGTGTCTTAATTACAGGCTTTTGCCTAAACTCCCAAGGCCTCCCCAAATCCCCAGGGAGGGAGGGAGGCTCGTGGAGATCCTCACTGCTCTGAGCTCTGTGGTGCACTACAGAGGTGAAGTCAGCCGGAGAAAGCTGTGAGCATGACCTGATATTTGTAAGAATTGTAAGAAAAAACTGCCCTTTTCCCATCTTGTTTCAGTCCCTTTGGGCAGAGTTAGGAGCAGAGTCAGGCAGCTATTCTTAAGTTGTGATTTTAGAAGCATCTTGCTTCTTTCTTTGGCACAAAGAACAACAACAAAATCCACACAGCCTTAGCTCTTTTGAAGACTGATGTTAAAGTTAAGGAGTGGAGGGAACAGAGGGAGGAGAGCAGCAGGGACTGGCCCAGAGGTGCCCAGTGTCCTGCAGAGGTCTGGAGAGGGACAGCCCCTGGCTGCTTCTTCCCTCCTTCCCTGTGGCCTCTCTCCCAGCCCTGGTGCTGGCACATCCTCCCTGCAGCTCAGAGGGAGCCAGAATATCCTTCCTGCATCATTGTTCTGCAGTGCTTTCCATACCTTCATTTTTAACTAAAGAGATCAAAGTCTTACTCTGATTCTCTTTGCTTTTCCAAATTTTCCTCCCCATCTGAATTGCACAGGCATTCAGATAAATAAATAAAAGTAACCTCCTCCATCCCATCCCAGATACTTGCCAGGGTGTCCCATGTTGCCAATGCAGGCGCAGCCTAGTTCAGGGAGTGGCAGAGGGCAGCTTACAGCTGATGAAATGAAGATCACCTGAGTGTGCAGGAACAGGTCAGCCCTGGAGAATTCATTCATGTGTCCTCCTGAGTGAGGGGTGTCCTGAGGAATAATGTCCTCTGTAGGAACAGTTAATTCCATCAGAATAGTCTTGTCCATTTGTGCTACTCCAACACGGGCAAAAGGTGCAGATTATAAAGGACTTTTTGAAGGATTGGAGTGCAGAGGCTACAATGCTTCAAAAAACAGAAACATGGCCAAAGCCAAATTTAACAGAGACCACAGAAGAACAACTTAAGGAGAAAAAAAAAAAAAAGGAGTTGAGAATGCATATGTGTTTATTTTCCAGCTAAGATTAAGCTGCATGTTACAGGGAAATTCGTAAAGGAATTTGTCAGTATTTAAAGACTTCCGCTTTTTAGATTATTTTCCCCTCTGCCAAATAGTTAATTTAGGCTACAGTAACCAATTACTCCCACACAGTGCTGGAAATGATGGCAAGTAGGACTTGTTTCACCACTTCCAACCATCTGAATACTTCAGCAGCTGTGGAGTTTTTAAAGAATCAGGTCTGTGGCATGGAAGTGGCTGAACACAGGGTGGAAAGTAGAAATAAAGATGATTCCTATGCTGATGAATTCTTGGAGACCTCTGGGTTAACAGGAAAAAATCCAACAAAGAAACAAAACAAAACCAAAAAGAATTAAAAAAAAAAAACCAAAACAAAACAAAAAAAGGGGGGGAAGGGAGCAGAGGAGGAAGTAAGCTGCAGACTGGTTGTCTGTGCTGTTCCAGTCTGGACAGTCTGTCCCAGACAGGAAGCTGGTGTCATGAGAAGATCATGACTCCAGTTGTGACATGTCAGGGGCCACTTTCCAGAGCGATGTTCCTGCGATGGAGTGGTTTGTCTGGCAGCTATCCCCTCACCAGGAGACTCCAGCTCTGCCCTGGGATGGCTGGGGAGGCAGAGCTGGAGGGAGCGCTGCCCTGAAATCACTTTCTAAAACTTCAGGCTTCTCACTGCTGTTTGGGGCCTGGAGAAATGAGGAGTCAGCCCCTCTGACTCTCTGTGTGTCCCCTTTAGAGCTGACTCTTCCATTCCCTTGGATAAAACACAGTACTTCAGGGACAAAGGTGAAATTAAAGTGATCCCTGTGCTGCAGGTTGGCACTGGGGCTGTTACACTCCAACAGTACCATTTGTGTCCTGCTTATTTTCCTAATTCACTTGTGCTTCTTTTTGATGGATTATTTTGTTTTACTCCAGAAGTAATACACATCAAAGCTTCTAATCAGCATCACCTGTGGGATGATAGTGGTATAGGCACAGTTTTCCTGAAGATTTTTTTCCTGGACATCTTTTTTTAGGTGGATGTATTCCTGTTCATCTTCTGAGTTTATAAATCCTCATTTTCACCAAGTATTGAGCATACTTTTTTTTTTCAGTCTCCTTTAAAATATGGAAATAGCTTAACAATATTTTCACTTTTTATTAAAAGTATTGCTTTTAATGGGGGGAGGAAGCTTCTCCCAAGGTTTCATTTGTAAAGACCCATATAACACTATGTGTGTGCATGCAAACATGCAGGAAGGAGATCAAAACCATTTCATATATAGAGAAAGCTTATCTTAGTTTGTGCTTTTTCCAGTTAAGCCTCCTCACCCCATCTGCTTCTCTGCATGACTGACAGCTGATTGCACTTCCTATTTCTAGCCTGTTTTCCTGTCAGGTTATCCAGAGCTGCTGCCATTTGGGTGCCACGAGGCTTCCCTGGGGAGCATGACCCCATTCAGCCATGGAGCAGAGCCTCCCTGCTCCCAAGGAATCCACCACAGTCTAGGACACAGCTCCCTGGAGATTTCCAGAGGGGAGAGCTGCACATTCACCAGTGGGGCAGAGGTGGTTCAGACTCATCTGTCCCCAAAGGAGTCAGAGGTGCTCTGGAGTTGGCAGCTCTGCTGTGGGTAGCACTGGCAGCAGGATGTGGCTGCCTCTTGGCTCTGCAGCCTGCAGAAAAGTTGGGATGGGCTCATGTAAAATAATTGGTACAGCTGTTTTTATGTATTTTTCCCTCCTTTTTTTTTTATCACAGTAGAGTCTAAAAGTGACAGAAATAGTTAATAGCTGTTTTTTTTCTTCCCAAGCTGATGCTGTACCACAGTCACGATTTTGACGGATCACCTGCAACAGGGTGTGGTTGGAGCTCCCATTTAGCTCTCCAGTGTTCCAAATGCTCTGACTGATCACTCAGGTGTTGCAGCAGACTTTTTTTTATATCAATTGCTTGGGTACTTGGACCATGCCATTGTAAAGAAGTATTTAAATACAGGAGTTGATCAGGTGAGCAGATTGGCAGCACTGAAGTCATTCAAGTCTGTGACCTCACAGTGCTGGCCATTAGCTACCAGCTAAAATACTCTGAATTTATTTATCTTAGCCACCGCTTCTGTGTCCCCGGCCCAATGAAAAGCATATGCTCACTAGATAAAGAACATGTAAATTTGTCATCACAAATTCATGCACTGGAGCATAATTAAGTGGAATTTGACTGCCTTTGTGATTATGTGCAACCATCAATTTTGTTCCCCTTATGAAACATTTTAATCATTTTATGATGTGTACTCATGCCAAGAACTTAGCTATGTATTTTTGTTGATGTTGGGTGACATCAACAACAATACTAAATTTGATTGCCAGAGCCCTTAAGTGTGAATCCTTACTTCAGCAACAGAGGAATTTCTTTAAACTCTGAAAGCACATGAGCAAGGCAAGTCCCTATTTAAGGATGGGATTAGGTCTAGGTGCTGTCCTCAACCACTCTAGAGTACAGATGCAGTACATGCCTTTTTGACCTGTTCTAGAACATAATTCATGAGATTTGTTACAGAGATCCAGGAGAATCTCTACACTTCCAGAGCACTTGAAGTCCCATGCACTCCTGGTTTTAGACAGCCCCATCTCCTGCCTGCCACACACAGACACCATCTGTAGCAGCTGCTTTTCCAGTAGTGAAGGCAGGAGAGGGCACTGGAGCAGACTCTTTGGATGTTTGGCTTTGTGCCATCCTTCAGTTTCTGCTCTGTTTATTTGAGTGTGGCCACCTGGGCTTTCTGTCCCTGTCCCTCAGCCCTGGGCAGGCAGGACATGTTGCACAAGTCTGGGCAGAAGCACCAGGGTGGTGATGTCACACCATGAGCTGTAGGAGCCCTCTAACATTCAGTTCCTCCACAGCAGTTCTCTGCACTAGTGGCACAACAGGACAGGAAATAAAGTTCTGGCTTCCCCATTTTTTTCAAGTTTCTTTTGTTCTGACAGATTTGAAATCTGATGGTTCCACTTTCTGTCTTCCTTGATCTTGCTCCTTTTATGTCCTGCAATACTTAAGGAAATGCTCTCCCTGCTTCTACAAAGATGAAAATTCCTAAGAATATGGTTCAAGGCCTGCAGAGGAGAAAATAAAAAATGCAGGAAAGTTCCAAAGCCTCACTTGAGCAAAAAAAAAAATTTTTTTTAGAGAACATTTGTGACTTTTAGCTCAAAGCACCCATTTCACCACAGCCAAAAATTGTGTCAGTATAGGATACAGAATGTCATTGTTTTGGAGGGTTTTTGTTTTGTTTTGAGGGATGCTTATCTCCTTACCTAGACTCTGGCAGGGTGCTTCTTAGAACCATGAAGCATGACCTATAAATCTCAGCAAGCACTTGCCAGGTTGCTCAACATTTGCATTTCAATGACGTTTCTTCATTTCCACTTCCTTTTTTTAGATATAACATTTACACATTTCAGATCTGCTTTAGGCTTCCCTTGCCTGTGTGGTGCTACAGCTGCAAGAACTCTGAAAGTTGCCATTCCTGCCACAGAGAAGTCTGGAAAGTTGATGCAGGCACAAAGGCTGATTATACCTCCCTCTGCCAGGTTTAGACTTTGGGGCATTATCTAGAAAAAGCAGCATACTGACTCTTCAAAGAACCCTTTATTTTTATGGCTTATTTTCTCTTTTAAACCTAAGTATCAAAAGCAACACTCAGTCTTCAATTCTGACTCAGGATTCTCTCCTTCTTCAGAGATTTCAGTGCTTCTTGAGAACAGCTTAGGTACACCCCGAGCCAAAGAGTGGACAACATAACACCAAGGTCTGAAGAAGACCCAACCAAATACACATCACCCTTTGTGCCAGAGGCCAAGCTCCCAAAGAAAAACTCTCTTTGGTGATCAGATCACTACTCCTGCAGCAGTTGCAGCCTAAATCCCCCTGACAGCACTCTGTGGAGCCTGTCCCAGCCTGGAGAAAGCTGTTTGCTGCCAGATATTGCAAAACAACCATCCTTCCCTTCTCACTTTGGGCACACAGGATCCCAATACCAGCTGTTATTTTTCTTGCATCCCCTTCCTGCCTTGGCTTCTCCCTGTTGCCTTCCTTCCTTCACCTGACAGTTTCACTGCTTTCATCATAGTTCTGTGCACAAAACCTATGATTTCTGCCATATCACATAAATATTTTTACAATTTATATTCTTGGGGTGATTTAAATTTAAAGAGAACAGTCAAGAGCAGGTCTGGTACTGTTGATGGCACTTTCATTCTAATTAACTTAATTCAAAGTATGAAAAGGCTATTCCTGTAATTGCCTTTGATTAGCAGTTTTGGACCAATATTGTTGTATAATAAAGTGTGTCTGGCTTTCCTAATTCAAACTGAAGTACAGGGGCTCTGGAGTGGTTCAAAATGCAGCCTGTGCTGCACAAAGCATTTGGTATTTAAGACAAAGCACACATGACAGTGCTCTAAAGCACCTTTAGTACCAGCGGGAGGCCTACAGCCATGAGAAGGAACAAATGTGTTACTAACAGGAGAAGTGGGAATTGCAATTCACCCTTCAAAGGAGTCTAAGACCAGCTTTAAAAAGTAAAATTAGAGCCTACAGCAGCAGCTGGGAGAGAGCTGACATGCAGAGACCATCTCAATGGCAGGTCCTGCATTTAAACAAATTCTACACTGCCAACTTGACACTGACTAAAATACAACTGTTGAATACTTACCATGAATTACACAGTCCCTTAAACAACCAGCTCCTGTAAAACTGTGTACCAGTATCTGAAGTGGACTGCTAATCTGATCAAACCTCTGAATCCACTGTTAGAGATGACAGAATTGTTATTTAGATACTGTATTAGCAATAAATCTAATCATAATCATTGACATAATCACTGTGTCCTACTTCTCACACCTGGCTGAGAGCCTTCCCTTGACTACTCTGTCATGGTGTGTTACAGAATGTTCAGTAATTACATTCCTGTCAGAGAAACTGCCAGTGCAACTCTTCCTTTCCATCTACTGGTATCAATCATCCAGATTAACTTTAAATGCCATTAAAAGTAATTTCAAGTGATTGCAGCATATACTGAACTGGATTTCTTGGACTCAGGTAAACCTGCAATTTGCTCATTTCAACCTGAATCACTGTCCAGGATCTCCAAGACATGAACAATTTCAATACCCCCAGTTCAGACATTCCCAGTAAATGAGACTGATTCAGAGAGAACATCTTTTCTGGAAGTGGAACAATCATCTCCTAATGGCAGGGAAAGTTTAGCACATTAGAGGGCAAGATGATAAAAAAAGTAGTTTCCATTCATGCCACTCTAAGACTGGAAGATCTCCTTTTACCACAAGAGCAAATGAGTTTCGAAGAAGGAGGCCGTTCTAAAAAAGACCCAAGCCAGAGATCAATCACTTGTTTTAACTACACTCACTGTCTGGTTTAGGAAAATCCACACAAGACTATTTTTCTTTTGAAGGACAATTTAAACTAAACTGCTGCAGCCTTAGGGACATTGTCACACATCAGATGCTGCCACACCTGTGCTGGTCAGCTGAACAAATCCTAAACAGAGGTAACCACACCTACAAAGCCAGAAGGAATAAATGCATTCCAGAACAACTGTTCTTTGTTTTATTGAATGGTTGAAGCAGGACTATAATCCAGGTATACTTAGATCAAGTGTTGGTCCACTCTTATCATCAAAAAGAACTTTTAATAATAATAACATCAACACAAATGGAAGGAACATGAAGCATCATAACAGGAACTCTCAACTGTATGTGACATTAGACCATGACCAGACTGGTGCTACTTCAGGATTTGCAGACTGCACTGTACAGACCAGCCACACCAGTGTTAGTCACCTCCCAACCACTGAAGTCCTGGGGAAAGGATCCTTCTGTGTACAGCTCACCTCTGAGCCATCAACATGAGATCAAAATGCCATTTATGCTATTACAGTCCTAGGCTGATAGAAGTACTTCTATATTTAGTATTTTACTGAAGAATATTTACTATCCTCTCTGAAGTTACATATAATCATTATAAATATTTACATCAAACATTTACAGCTGGTTCATAATATACAACACAACAATTTAGCTATAATTTTTGATCTTCCAGTGCAAAAGTTTCAAACAATATGTTGCTATCATAATTTCAGTTTATCTGGTTTGCACAAGCAGAGGCAGTACAGGGCATTTCAAAAACTCATGTTACAAGATTAAAAAAATGGAATGATGTCACTTTAATGACTATTACTCCAGGGAGTGTTGTTTTGGTTTTTTTAACAAGCAGATTTCAATTTCTAAATTCCATCTGGTGCTACTACTAACATTTAAAATAGTCTTGAAAGAGGGAAAAAATACTTAGAAATAAATACACCTTTAAAAAACTCCCACAATTAACCATGTCAGAACATTTGTTTTCCACACAGGCTAAAGGACACCACGCTCTTCATCATCTTCCTGCGCTGAAATACGGTGCAGTTCAATCCATTCTTATCTTCTGATTTGTCATCCTATAAATAATGCTGTCATAGCCAGGATCCATGTTCCAGAGGTTGTAGGAGATAACTATCACAGCTAAAGCAAGACCTATCATCATCCACAGAACAATGTTGAAGATTACAGAGTAGTCGTAGTTATATGGATAGGCAAGGTTATATGGATTTTCATTTTTACTCTGCAATAAAGAAAATATTTATTAATTTAAAGTGAGCTTGCACACCAAGCATCTTGACTCCATCCAAAGTCTGAGCAAGCTAAATAAGAGAGATGCACTTTTGTCTAGACAAATCTGATGCAAGGGCACAGAATGCAAAAACGTGATTAGGTGAGTGGCATCAGTGGAATCCAAAAGAAGAATGTGACAGGAAAATGAAATCCAAAGTCCTGAACCTGGGGCAGAACAACCCAGGTGACAGCACAGGCTGGGCACTGAGCAGCTGGGCAGCTGCAGAGAGGGACTGGAGCTCCTGGAGGACAAGGGGAATAGGAGGCAGCAGTGCCTCTGGAATGACACAGGACCAAGGAAAAGATGTTTTCCTACAGCTGGGAGGACTTGCCTGCACTGGGGAGAGTGCAACACAGAAAGGCAAGTTCTTACAAGGCATAAGGGAAAGAGTTTTCACCATGAAAGTGGTTAATGCTTTGGAGCAAGAGAGGCTGTGGGACTTCCAGGGATGGACTTTCCAAGAACTTGGCCGGACAAGAACCTGAACAACTTGATCTAGCTTCTAAATTAGTCCTGCTTTGAGCAGTAGGTTGGACTGGATGACCTCCAGAGGCCTCCTCAGGTGAAGTTACTGAATGACAAAGTGAAGAGCAAGACAAGTAACTAAGCTGCACCCACACCTAAGCCATAGTATTTTAGTCCTTAAAAAGGAGTTAATCTCAGGTGAACTGATACACTTTGGATCACTTTTAATAAATGAGATGTAGAAAAATGTGGCTCTACTACCTGTGAAGCCTGGAGAATTGAGCGAGTCTTCCTTGAGAGGGGAGAGTTAAACTCCTTCACAGCCACCACTTCTACTACTGCATTCCCACCATACAGATTAAACATCTCATCTGCAAACTGGAAAAGAAAAGGTGGTTTAATTCAAAGCCTAGACTGTAGCCAGGAATTAAGCAGAGTTTTGTTAGCAAGACGTAGTAAAATAAAAGATGTCAGCTTCAGGAATAATTATGGAAATCTATAAAAGTTTATACTATTTTAGAATTTCACTAAGTGTCAGACTTCCCCTGGTTTCCAAGGCCCTTCCAAACCCCCAGTCACTGTTCAGCAGACTGTGGCTTATGCCTGCTTTCTGGCCTCAAACTTACTCTGTTATCTCTTTCACAAAAGGCCCATCCCCACATCATTCCTAATTGTGTGTCTGTCAGTTCCAACAAAATATTCAGGTTCTCAAACTCCCACTGGGAAACTATGAACCTGAATATTTTAATCAAATGCTAAAATGTCTAATATTTAAATATATTTGCTTAAGGTCAAAGAGGCCAAAGAGCAATGCTTAGAGAAGACAAGCACTTGGCTTAACAAATTGATGGTTTTGAATTTTTCATCACACTTTGGAAGCTCTCAAAAGTGACTGATCTTAATAAAAATTTAACTAATGATTATGTAATGAAGAATTACTTTCTTGAGCACACTGATGGATGAACAGCAGTTATTTTAAAGTCTTAGAAATTTACATTTACATAGCTTTGTGGGCAAGGGTAAACTAACCACTGAATCTTGGGATAATGATATTTCCTGATTTCCAAGAGCCTCTTTTTGTGAGACATTCTGGTGCTTTCAAATGCAAGGTGTTTGTTTAAGAAATACAAACATATCAAGTCCTATTGATACAAGGTTTCAATACACCCCTACTCCTTTATTCAAAATATCTAAACACATTGTAGAGAGGCAAATTGTAACATTCAATTTTATAACTAAACAACAGCATTTTAAAAACCAAACAAAATCAAGCATTAGGCAAACCAACACTAATGAAGTTACTTTCTTTGTAGTTAAAATAAAAATTATTTGCTTAGTATTACCATGAGTTTTGTTCATTAGGTAGACAATATACCTTTTGCAAAGAGTCTACAAGAATTTGAGAAGCATCCTTGAACTGCTGAGAGTCTTCCCCATATCGTTTCCCAATCTCTTCCAAACCAGAGAGTTCCAGGGAATAAAGGTCTGGAGAGTGATCTTTGGCTAAGTGCTTGTGTCGAGACAGCTTGGGCACAACATTGAGGGCAGAAAGAAATTAACTCATACACAGGTTACTTTAAAAACACATTGCACAAAGTCAATTTACTTGGACTAATCCTGTCTCACTTTTTACAGTCATATTCCATCATCAGGAAATGGAATTCTTGCCAACTTAACTAGAAGATGTCCATAATTGTTTCTTTTTTTAACTCTACAGCAGAAAGCAGATGATCATTATATAGCATCTGTTCCTAACATGAAGTTATATCAACATAATAGAGAGCTGTACTAAAAAGAAATAGAATACTTATTGACATCAGAATCTTTGTTCTGTAATTGCCATGAAAATAAAACTCAGAGAAAACAAAAATACATAACTACAAGACTTAGATGCTAGCAATTTCTTGTTCGAAGCTGGCCCTTGCAAAGTTCAGTAGGTTGCAACTTCTACCTTGTGTTGTCCATGCACAAAAGTAGTTTATTAAGAAGTATCATCCAATATTCAGAAAATCCAACTAATACAATCCAAATTATCTCAAAGGAGAGTAGTGACATTCTTGCATTTCTGCAGGTGAGAAGATGCAGCACTGATATTTGCCTGCACAAGACAACAGCCTCTGAAAACAAAGAATTTAATCCCATCTTCCCAACTACTTAAACTGCAGCATTTCTAGCCTGCAAAACAAAACCAAGTTGTTCTACCTCATTTTCTCAAGAGCACCATTGCTCTCCACTAGCCCTTTACCTAATATGAATTTTTGAGTTTCTTCACAATTTTTTCACTTCAGTAGTTAAGAGCTGCAGCTTAAAGGACACACATAAAAAACCAAACCAAAATGAAACAAAAAGACCCACACACCACTGACCCACTAAAACAAACCCTAAAACAGAGCAACAAGACAGCAGCTTCTTAGTAAAAAGATCCTCAGAATTAAAAGCTCACCCCTCCACTGGAGCATTTCTACCACCATCACTATTCATGGCAACAAAGTCACTCCAGTCATTTCAGACAAAGTGATATTCTGAAGTAAAATGGTGGACGGGGCAAAGAACATGTTCTTAACTACCACTATACTTCTCTTAGACACCAAAAAAAGCCCCAGCAAATTCTTCATTGAGTATTTCAGAATTGCCCCCCTTCTGACCAAACATAACATAGAAGAAAACCACAGGTGATTAAGGTTCTCATTCACAATTGCAGTGATGGGGCTGGTACAAATAGAATGCATTATTTCAGCTGATGGAACCAGCTGATGACACACTAGAATCATGTATCACTGGTTGCCATGTATCCGGCTATGGCTTCTATACTTTAAAGATCTCTGAAGTTTGTAACACAAGACAGGTGAAAATGTTTCAAAACACCTTACCAGGTTTGCAATATCATGTAGGACTTGAAGTTCTGACAGAAAAAGCAAGTCAACCTGAGGGAAGAGGCAGAGACAAGTATTTCCTTTGATGAAACCCAAGTTAGGGAAGCCTTGTTTTGTTGCAAATATTTTATAACAGTTGTCCGCTACAACATCAGAACATGCTAGAAGGAAATAACTCTTTCAATAAAGTTACTTAGAAAAAAATGTTTGAACTTAGTTAATTCAGTTAGGAAAAAATTAGGAGTGGGCTCCTAGGCAAAGAAAAGGGGAAGAAAAAGCAGGAAAGGAGAAAAGCACAAGCTAACTAAGAATATTAGAAAAAAAAGCCCATAGAAGTTCCCACTGATGAGTGTGCTTTACCTCGTTGTTCCTGCTGAGTGAGTTGAGAGGGAGGGAGCTGAGGATGGAGCTGTCCTGGAAGAGGCGGTTGCGCAGCTGGCGCAGGGTGACAGAGAGATCCTCAAACACGGCGTTGGCCTTGCCCACCATGTACACCCTCTGCAGGAACAGCCATGGTTACTGACAGCACAGCCTCCTGCTCAGTTCCTCCAGCCACACACTAACAACCAACCACCCTTGCAATCTCCAGTCCAGAATTTCATGTGATCAATTTGGTTTGCTCCAGCCACACAAATGGAAAGAGCATTCCCTATTTGGGACACGTGGAACCAGGAGTGAAGCAATACTCACCTCCTCACTGGGGGCCAGCTGCAGCACCACGGGCGTCTCCTCAGAAAACAGAGTATGGATGGCATTTGCAACACTGTCCAGACTGAAAGGAACAGCCTGGAAGACAAAGTCAGACTTCTGGGTTAAACAGGGGCCACTGATCCTAATTAAGAAAGAAAAATAAAGGGATGCACATTTCCAAAGTGATAATAAGTAATAAGAACCCATGTGCAAAACAAAACATCACCTGTGTATCTATGAACAGACATTTTATTTAAGTGGCAGATACAATATACACTGAAGAACTCCAAGGGACCATGACTGTGAACTAAGAGGATTATTTAGGCTTAGAGTATAGCCTTGTTTATCAGTAAAACAAGACCAACAAATATAGAACAATGCAAAAGGGAAACAATCTCACTGCAAATGGAAAGTTATGAACCACAAAAAACTGATGGGTGAAAATATACCAGCAGAAAGACCAACTGCTGAAACAGAAAAAGACACTTATAAAAAAACCTACTAAAATAGAAGAAATGCTAGCACAGTATAGTGCCATTACTGGCACACTAATAGAACTGTTAGTTTTCTAAACACTTAGTTGTGGGTTTTATTAAAAAAGACACAGAATGGCACAGTATAGTTCCATTACTGGCACACTAATAGAACTGTTAGTTTTTTAAACACTTAATTGTGGGTTTTATTAAAAAAAGACACAGAATGGCACATTTCCATTCACTACAAGTATCCTATGACAGAAGAGGCAACAGCATAGATTTAAACCCAGAAAATTTTAACACAAGAACAGAGTTTTTTACTCCAAGGGTGGTCAAATACTGGCAGAGGTAGCCCAGAGGTCATGGAGTCTCCATTTGTGGAGATGCTCATGTCCTGACTGAACTCAGTGCTGTCAGCCTGCTCTGGCTGATCCTGCTTGATCAGGCTGAGATGAGCTCCAGAGCTCCCTTCCAACCTAATGGATTCTCTGTTGCTGTAAGAAGCCTGAGAAGCCTTAGCAAAAATAGACAGTGATAGGTAAATGTAATGTGTGTTGTTTTCTTTTGATTCAATATAATGGGATGGAGTTTCTAAAGTGCTGTATTTCACAGTCAAGTACTTGAGGAAAACTCAAAAGACCACTTATAGAGCAATACAGTACATCAAAAAATCAACTCCATATAAAATGTTATCACACACTCAGCTGAAGCAAAAAGCTTAACAATTCTGATTTTAAAATATTAAGTTACCATGGGAAGAAGTGGATTGGTACAAACATTAAAATTAGCTGTCTTTCAAGCAGAGCATGTTGAACTGAACTCAACACAGGAAGCTCTGAGTGGTCTCAAGGGCCTTGTACCTTATACAGAATCCTGACCAGGTTATTGATCCAGGAGTTATGGGGATATGCAAACTTCAAGTGAAGCAGGAAATAAGTGAACATCAGGGACTACAGCAGAGAATCATGTACTTGTCATTAGACCACAGGAGTCCCAGGAATCAGGTGACAGTTCCAAACGTGGATACTCACATTCTCAATGGGGTAAGAAAACCCTTTCACAGGCAACTTGTCCACGCCCTTCACGGTCACCAGCACAGTGGCTTGGGGCCGGTGAAACAGATCACCCACGCCCAGCCCAGGCCAGGGGAGGTCCTAGCACAAAATAACAAAAAAAGTTGTATTTCACAGGCAAAGAGAAGAGTTCTTCCCAATTTTAAAGCAAAACAACTTATTATCCTGTTAATGCCTCTGTGCAGGACAGCCTATTGGAAATTTCATGGGGAAGTAAGTTAATACTACACTGCTTTCATTTTGAGTAACGCCTCCAGTCAACCATGAAGGAACTGTTAGTTTAAAAGCTGCCAGTAACTTCATAGCAAGGTCTACCCTAAGAAAACATTATATACAATGGATACATGAGGAATTATTTCCCATAATTAAATTATAAATACTTTAGTCTGTATTTAGTAAGTGAAGGCTGAACTTAATATTTCTTGTAGCTTACTACAATTACAAATCAGTCAGAGCATAATGGAGGCTACTGACTGGTTACTGGTTTATTCAGGCACAAAATGCAAATGCAGCTGTCTGGAATAAAGGCAAACAGATTTCCCAGATTTCCCCGTTTGTGTAAATGATGTAACTGCCTTTTTTTTTTTTTTTTTGAAAGTCAAGTTAATTGCATTTTAGAAAAATGTCATTGACATTATGATTTGTATCACCTCACAGAAACAATGGAAAAACCCTTTAAAGCATCATCAAGGACAAAAATGGGGTTTAGTTTTGTTTTCCTTTAACAAGGGAAGAATATTGAATGACTCTTTCTGAGAATTCCCAATGTAATGCACTAAGAATTACAAATTCTCTGGCCTTGCTGCACTGTCAGTTTATGTTCCTGGACTACAGCTTTGATGTGAGCAGCAAAAGAAGTGTCTGGGCTTTGCAGTATTCTCCTCACCAGGGCTGGAAGCTGCACACAGTGACCTCTGCCTTAGGGATAGCTTTCAGGAACTCTCAGTTCCAGGGCTGAACTGAATAATCATTCAAACACTTCCTTCCCTGCCTGCTTCTAGGATTTGAATTAATAGTAACAGAAATGTTTCTAAAGGATGCTACAGACCCATTGCAACAATTGAATCCCAAGCTGTGGCAAAGGCACTGAGTGAGTACTGGAACACTTTCTTACATGATACCCATGACTTATCCCTGGATGACCAGGATGCCAAATGGACAGAACAGGCCAAACTCCACTGTTTTTCTGGGTGTCTTTATATGCAACATACACAATGCCATTCAATATATTGGTTTTTCCAGATAAAATAATCAACATTTACTCCTTAGTCATACTACTAATACAAGTTTGTTACTAGTTTGTTGACAAAAAAAAGCAGAATTAATTGACAGCAATGTATTTTCAAATTCTAAAATACAGGCTAAGCAGCCTTGCATTCAAACCAGCCTTATCAAACCTCCTTCTTAGCTGATGTATGGAAGAAATGAGAGCTGGCTGCACTCTCCAGCACTGTAAGAATCCCTCAGGCTGCAGATTTCAGTATCTGGCTGCACACAGACACTGCCAAAGATATCTGGCTATTACACATTTATCTGCTGCTTCAACAGCCACTCATCATCTGCTGAAGCCCAGCAAAAAAATTCAGTAGGCAAGATGGAATCAATCCAAGTGCTCCTGTTCATGTGCCCCACTTTAAACATTGCTAAAGTTATATCTGAATACTTAATGTGGAGAAATACTACCACAAATCATGTTTCCAAGGCTTTGGATTATTTCCTAAGTAACCAACATGTTCTAAAGAGTTAGAACTCAGCAGACAACTTGCTGACCTGACAAAAAACCTGCCTTGCCAAGCCATTTCTCAGTCTTCAGATTACTCAGGAGCAGAGCCCTACAGAGAGCTTGTGTGCAAGAAGTGACAGTGGTCCCACAGATTATCAGTTTGTGACCATGGATGGGGGGATACAGCACACAGCTACATCTTAGAGGAACTGAGGAGCAGCCTCTGCAGGCTTCCTTTTACAGCTGGTGACTCAAATTAGCCAGCTAGCACAGCTTCTGGCCGCTCACATGACCCACACAGCTCTGTCCTGGAAGCCACCTCTGTCAAGTCATGCATCCTTCAAGACAAAGAGGGCAGTATTTTATGTATTCCAGCACATGACAGAAGTGTCATGAGTGAGCAGGTCTGTAGCTTAGAGGCATTTCCCAATCAAGACCTGGAACATACTTCTTCAACAGAAAAGCCCATGGTGAGTGCAGCAACGTCTGGGATCCGCTCGCCCGGGATCGGCCAACTCCCGTCTCGGAAAGCAACTGACTGGGGGGATCGTAAGATGCTGAACTCACCCCCACACACACCTAAAAACAGACAGAAAGAGCTGTCAGAGCTCCTGCAATAACAGGGAAAAGACCATATTTGAGCTTTTATTCCTTCTTCCTCCCTCCCATGCCTATCAGTTTATGGAAAGCCAGGAATGAGAATTCAACATTTTAATGCTCTGGAATACAAAAGAAGGTTTCTATACAGCAATGACTAAGAATGAAGAGATCCATATTAACAAAAGCAGGACAATTATTGCAACAACAGCACAGCTACAAGCAGTCTCACAGTTCAGACCTGGTAAAGTGAACTCTCAATGGAGCCAGGCAGACTCCAAAATCCTGTTAAGTTCACAAAGCACCAACACAGCTCTGTTTGCTTCCAGGACTGCTTGGCACAACACCTCTGTTCATGCAGGCAACAGCCAGAGCCACTGAGCCCACAGCCAGGAAGTCAGTGGAATTTGTCAGTGCTGGCTTAAACCAGGCAGAGCCAGGACAACCTGGCTCCTGCAGAATAGCTCTGGTGTCCCTGCTCTGCCTCCTCCACCTCATGACACTGTGAGATGTTTGTCTTCCCTGGATGCAGCTGAACCTGAGCTGATTGTGTGGAGCCACAATCTGCAACACTGGGTTTTTGCTCCTCTGGGATCCTCCTTCACTTTCTTCCCCATTACCTTGAAAAGCAAAGTTGACTAAAAGCATATTTCTAAACAGTTTTGTGATGACAGTAATTTACTGCATAATAAAGTCAGAAAGGACTCCACAGAAATAAAAGAAGGGCTTGTTTCAACCTGGCTTCCTATCTTAAAGTCACTTAGGCACAGCTGCAATACTGTGTACACCAAAATTTATCTAAATCAATTTTGAAACTTGTTTGGGGTATATAAGCAGTAACATGCACAATGCAAAATTTCAGGCATATGCTCCCCAATGAGCAATCTGAGTAGGCTGCCACCAGAAAACTGATTGATACAAGAAAATCAAGTAATAGAGTAATAACTATTTGCAGGCCTGTATGTTCAACTTCTAATTATACAATGAATTTGACTGCATACCTCAAAATTACATGAATAAGGTAACTGAAAAAAATAGAAGTATTTACTCATATGATCACTGAAAATTGGTTACCAATCCAAGCAGTGATATACAACAGTTTTCCAGGGCATCTGCAAATCTAAAGGCTATCTATTTACACAAACAGTGCAACAGTAAAGTGATGTGTTGAGCAGCTAAAAATTTCCCTAATATTAATTTAACTAATGTGACCTTGAAGATGCTGTTCCAAAGCCTGGCTCATGATCATGCATACAGATGTTGACAGTAAATCTGAGCTATGTTATGATAAACACACCAAAGGACAAAGTTCTGAGGTGCAGGCTGGGGAGGGGGGCAAAAGGAAGGAAAGAGGCCAAGCTCAGTGATATTCATGGAGCAGATTCAAGAATTTATTTAAATTGATGTGTTCCTTAGGCGGTCTGCTACCAATTTTAATGGTGGATCAACTCACATTTTGAAGGGCAGAAATGTTTCCAGACCAATTTCTTTAAGTAAGAATTTACAAAATGCTTACAAATCCATAGGATTTCACATGGTGCTCTCCACAGGGCTGTTACACAGTCACATTATTTAGGGCAAACTGGCTTACCTAGGGCAGGATTGCTCAGATGGATGGAATCAGAGCATTAACCCTTCACAACTGAATTTCCCTCACTGGACGTGTACAAGATTACAACGAGTAAAACTAAATTTGAAGTTGGGAACATCAGCACATTCCCTCCAATTGCCTATGGAATAGTAAACTTAATTCCTATCCTTCCAAAGCTGTACTTCAGGATCTCAAAAGCCTTTGTGAATGTTTAGGAACATTGAATGGGAAATATTTACAGGGCCTGGAAGTGCCATCATGAGCCTGACTCACAGCAGGTAACAGAGAGGCTACAGTGACCACAAAAACAGCTCAGTAAAATGTGAAAATTCATGCAAAATAACAAAATTATGTGTGTCTATCACAGAATCATCAGAGCTGGAAGAGACCTATAAGACTATCAAGTACCACCATCAACCCAGCAGTGCCACAGTGACCCCTAAACCACTAAACCAGACCACCCAGTGCCAGGTCCAGAAGCCTCTTAAACACCTCCGGGGTTGGTGAGCCCATCACCTCCCTGGGCAACCTATTCCAATGGCTCACCCTGGCAGTGAAAAAATGTCTCTAATCTCTGATCCGAATCCCTCTGTCTCAGCTTATAGAACATTTATTAGAATATTAATTTAAACTGTACACAGTATAAATTAATTTAATAAAGTAACATACTACACATAATAATACATAGGCTTGATAAAAATAAACAATATATTATTTAAATTTATCTTATAATTTTGTGATATAATTATAAAAATAATTTTCTATAACGAATTTACACAATAAAATTAGAGAAACTTATAATTTAATATAAACCAGCCCTGGGATTGAAAGGGACAGGATGAAAGGGTTCGAGCACCGTCTCTGGAGGTCGATGGGGGTGGGGGCAGGAGCTAGAGCACGGTGACAGCCCCCCGATGCCACCCCTCGGACCTGAACCTGGCACCCAGACACAGAGAGCCGCCCTCACCTTCCCCCCTCACCTTTCCCCTCCCCAGCACCGCGGCGCGGCCCCTTTCCCGCAATCTCCCCTGCAGCGGCCAGGCGGCCCTGCCCGCTCCCCGCGGCGCTCCCCCGCGCCGGGCCGTCCCCGCTCACCCACCGGCCACACAGGCCGCAGCCACCAGCGCTGCCAGCCCCAGGGCCCGGCTGGCTCCGCCGCGCCGCCCCATGTCCGCCATCAGCCGCCGACGGGCTGCGCCGCGGACAGACACCTGAACGCCCCGCCCACCACCTGACGGACAGCCCCCGCAGCCAATCGGCTAGAGGTATTCAAGATGGATGGGCGGGACTTGGCAGAGCTGTCCAATCGCCGGCGCAGCGCCGTCCTTGTCGCAGTTCTGAGCAGTCAGCTGTCCAGATGGGGCGGAGTCTTTGTTTGAGTGGCGTTCCCCCTTGACCAATCAAATGGCGAGAGATCCTGCACCATTTTCCTCCCCGCTCTGTAAACCCAGAGGGAGCGGTGAGGAGGCGGAGCCAACTGGCAGCCGATTCAGCCAATCGGAACGCGAGGGTAAGGGGGCTTGCTCCGCCCAAGCTCGTCAGGCTGACATCGGCGGGGCGGGACAAAGTTATGATTGACAGTCGAATGCACAATTCAGAGAGCAAAGCGCCGGCTCCACCCTCCCGGCCTCCGGGTAGAGAGGGCAGCCTTGGGTGTGGGGCCGTGAGGGGCTCCTTAGGGCCCTGTCGTCCTCGTCCTTCTCCTTATCTATGCCCCTATCTAATTTAGATAATATATTGTATATTTTTATAATGCATGTGTATAATTATGTGTAGTACGTTACTTTGTTAAACCGCTAGTGGTTTCTTCCTTAAATTTTGATGAGAACATCCTCAGTAACAAATTCAGTAACTGGCGCAGCCATGCTCATCTATCTCCCTTCAGCTGTCAGTGTCAGTGACAGGAACAGGCAGGTTGTGCACTTTGGTCGGTGTATGTTTAATATTCCTGTAATATGCCACGATCATCACAATCGGGAGGCGGTCCTGCTCCTCAGCCCTGGTGGGGATCACCTGGAGTGCTGTGTCCAGTCCTGGGCTCAGCAGGACAGGACAGACATGGAGCTCCTGGAGTGGGTCCAGTGGAGGGTGACAAAGGTGACTCACCTTTGTCACTCACGGAGGACAGGCTGAGGGAGCTGGGCCTGTCCAGCCTGGAGAAGAGAGGGCAGAGAGAGCCCTCATCCCTGTCAGTGTTTGCAGGGAGGGTCAGGGCATGGACCAGGCTCTGCTCCGTGGGGCCCAGCGATGGGGCAGGAACTGATGCCCAGAAGTTCCACCTGAGCATGAGGAAGAATTTCCTTCCTGTGCACTGGAACTGATTGTCCAGAGAAGGGTTGGAGTCTTCCCTCACTGGATCTATTCCAGAACCATCTGGACACAATCCTGTGCCATGTGCTGTGGGATGACCCTGCTTGAGCAGGGAAGTGGGACCAGATGACCCATGGTGGTCCTTTCCAGCCTGATCCATTCTGTGGTTCTGTGAAGTTGCGAGTATTTTGGGGGGTTTTTGTACATTTTTAGGCTCCAGGACCTTGCTGAAGCTCTCTGCAAGAAAAGGCAGACAAAACCAGGCTTTGAGGGTGAATTACCATGTAGGATGGGAGGTTAAGGCCTTCCAGTGCATTGGAAGTAAAACTGTGTTATGAGCACTTCAAATTAATACTCACTCATTCCTATCGTGCATCACAAAAAACCAGCACCACATAATAGCTTTTATAAAATAAATGCAAATAAATGCTTGAGATTATCTGATTCAAAATAGTTGTTTTCTGGTGTGCTTTTTTGTCCTGGATTCCTTGGGAAGCAATGTGTGTGAGTTCACAGGAAATCCAGCAGTGCCAGGGAAATTTTTATCTGCTTTGCTGGGAGACAGCATCTGTGTCACATCCACGTGGTAATAATGTATTTATGTGCAGAGCATGCCAGGGATCACTACCCATACAACTATTTGGCCAGAGCTGTTCTGCTGTGTATTTAGAAATTCCAGCCAACTATAGAAAGACTTTGAAAATGTGCCTGAGCAAAATTTCTGTACTGGGAAAAAAAAGGTTGTCTGGAAGAATGAGTGAGTGGGCACAGGAATGCAGGTAGTAAAATGAATGTGTGTTTACAGCAAACAGTATTTAAGAGAGTAAAGTTATATCCTTGCCACTGCCACATGATAGTATGTGACAATGGGCAAATCACTTAAACTCAGCTTTTCATAGGTGGCAATAACAATCCCCCCCTTGTCTGTGAGTTGTTTTGCATAAATTAGGAGGAGCTCCTGCTCCTCCTGCTACCAGGTGGAAACTACACTTTGAATATGAAAATCTGCCAGATGCATAGGGTACTCTAAAACTCAGCGGCCGAGCGAGTTTTGAGCACTTCAGATTAATACCCACGCATTTCTTACTCTGTATTGCGTGTCACAAAACCTGCACTACATAATAGCTTTTGTGAAATAAATGCAAAAAAAGGTTTGTGAGATTACCTGAATACTATGGCAAAGATATGATCAAAATAGTTGTTTCCTGATGGGCTTTTCTGCTTTCAGAACGGGATTAGAAAAACACATGGGAGAGAAGACCTGGATCAGTGAACAACAGAGAAATTGAATGATTGCTTTTCTGTGAGCCCAGCTGGTTTGTGTGGTGAGCAAGGCATGATGATTTTGAAAAGATAGTATTCTGTATTGTAAACTGATAATGCTACCACAACATGTAAGCCCATGGGTCCTGGATTAAGGTTATGTGGGTTACCTTATTTTTGGCATTTGCTGTCCCTTGAGCACTTGACTTTGCAAGTGTAGAGTGCCATTTACTGTGTATATTTTAGCATAATTTCACAAAGTTTTGCCTGTTTAGGAAAACATGGTTCCTGCACCTCGTAGTCTGAAGTACAGAGGAACTGCAGGTATGCTTTTCCTCCCCCTTACCCTGCCTTCCCTTCAGATTGTATCTACACCCAAAATGTGCATAGAAATAAGGCAAGAAGAGTGACTCAAAACAGTAAATTTCTGAAACTACTAGAGGACATTGGGTGGATGTGGTTGTATCTTAGATGGGAAGGTAGTGGGAACCACCAAACAGGAAAAGGATCATATGAGGGAGAAACTTTCTTCATCTAAATTACGGATTTCTTACAAATGTGATGTGGAAAAGAAGGTGCCAGAGTGAATAAGACTGTTTTAAAAAAGTTATTTCTCTTATAACTGTTACTCTCTCTGTGTTTCATATCTGTGCATGTTAGCAATCATTTCAACTTTTTAAATTAATCTCTTGACACTGTTTTCCATAAAGCATTCACTCTGAAAATCATACCATAACAAAAGAGTATCATGTTATTTTTTTCACATTTGCAGAAGGAATTGTATTTTTGAGATGTTAGTATTCACAGTCTCATTTTCTTGTTCTGAACTTGTGGTGCTAGGAATACTATAATGTAATTCTAGAAATAGACGAGAAATCAGAGTTCTGTATTTGAAGAGTCTTATATTCCTTCTCTGCTTCTCAAATTGCTGTTCTTCTTGAAATCACAATGCAAACATGGTTTCTGAAGAATTCTCTATCTTATGTTTTGCTGTTCTCATCTTGGTTTCTTCTTTGGGAAAATAATAAATAGAAGCAATAAATTTTATTATGAAACAGTCAAGTCTCACAAACTCTGTACTGGTTTCTAGTGCCCACTGGGTATATCTGTATGTCAGTGAAGCCCAATATAAGAGAATAATACCATCACTTTGTAGGCTGGCAGAGTTCTAGCTATTTTCTAGGCTTAATTTAGATCCCAGCTGTGCTTTGGAGAGAGTGAGTTTTGTAATCCTGTAAGCAATACTTGTGACAAAATCTTCATGCAGTAAAATTATTCTATTAAACTGATTTCATTTTGAGCTTCTGCTCAGGGCAAGTGAAAAATTGAGACAACATGCACATTAGGTCAGAAATCATTTTTATAAAGCCATTTAATGCTAGCAGCAGTCACAAAATCAACGTGCCAGCTGTAGGCAACATACCAGCATTCCCTGGCTGTTTTAGGAGTGTGCTGTGCAGAAATGTCTTCAGCAGGAATTGCTCACGAGGCACTTGGATGCTGCCTTTGCCTCCAGCCCTGTCTGTACCAACAGTGTTATGGGTGAAATGATGGTAGAAGAGGAAATATGAGGAGCAGGCTGAGTCAAAGAGCCCACCATTGGTCTAAACTGGACTGCTGTGTGATCACTGGATTTCATTGTGCTACTACTAAATCTAGGCTGGTTGCTAGCAAAGTAAATGTCTCAAGCATCATTTCCAAAATGATGCTTGAACTGGAAAATATTTTTCTGGCTGCTGTGATGACCAAGCCAGTTGTATCCTACTGGAAAGAATGAAATCCCAGTGCCAGGTGCCAGTTGGAGTTACCAGCTCCAGAAGCACACAGGGTGAGCAATGCCCCTTTTGATACTAGGATTTACAGTCTCAAAGGAAATTTATACACAGAGGTTAAGCAAAGGATTCTAAAATAAAATTGAGCAGACAAAACTCTTTTTTCTGTTATGTTTTCTGACCTTGACATATTGGTTGAATGTGAATAAACAGTACAGGTAGTTGGGCAACCCCTGTTCTGGTGTGGTGGGGAAATGGGACAAGGGGACTGTGTTGGGCAGTTAGTTTGGGGGCTGCTGATATTCTGGGAGGTGAGAGATGAGACAGTTGAGCCCAACTTGGTGATTTATACTGGGTGCAGTTTGTAAAGATCTCATGTGAAAAGTTGTTGGTCCTTGCTGCTGAATTGCTTTGTGATCTCCTCATTCCATCCCTGTTTGCACACTCCATCTATTTAAGCAGAAACAGTTGTTTTTGTAAATGTGGATACCAAGGCTAAGTAAGTCAAAGACAGCTCAAATAATTTCTAAAGGACTCAAAAACAATCCTCAAAAACCAATAAAAACCCACACTAAACCTGTTCTTACTGAGCCAAATCTTAGGCTGTGTCAGAGCGGCTTTCCTGAGGACTCAAAAAGTAAGCAAAATGTGAGTTCTGCCCTCTCTAAAAGACAGATATGTCTTCTATATTTTTTTGATTTTTGAAAGGAGAAGTGCCTTTCTCTTTTACTTCTGTCAGTCAGTAGCTGTCTTAAAGAGGATTGCCAGTTTTCTCTCTGTAGAGCCGAGCTACAGTTAAAGCCTCTAAACATGCACAAGAAGCCCATTTTAGGGTTCTTTTTGCTAGGTTCTATATGCACATCATATAAAGAAAACTGTGTCTCTTTTTGTGTATCAGTACAAATGTCATGAGGTCAAAATTGTGATCTTCTGGACAGCTCCAGTAGACTTTTGGCATTTTCTAGCAGTTCTCAGCATGACCTTGTTTGTGACTTTGCCTGCACCTATGGGGTCACGGGAGATGGGAGTCCCCCTGTACACATGTTTTGTCATAGGCAGCCCTAGTCCTGCAGAGTTTGCAGTGGCTGGACCAGAGTGTTGAGGAGGTGACTGATTCACCTGGGGTCCTACAGCAGGTCAGTGGGAAAACAAAGAGAACCTTTCCTCTGTGACCTATACTTCAGCCTGTACTGCCCTCTCAGCCACTCTCTGCCTTCAGTGATCACAGCCAATTTTTAGAAATTTATTTTACATTTTGTTCTAGAATACAACACTGCAGTGTGCTGAGAATGTAATGTTGATGTAACAGGACTGAGGAAGATGGTCATCTGTAATTCACTTAATTTTAGTGGTTTCAAAGTCACGTTAAACACTTTTTTTTTTTTTTGTTAAGTCTGCTTAATCAAAACACATTTTAATGTATTTTAATGTCATTAAAGATAGGGGATGAGTGTAGTTTTAGGGGTAATTGATCTAATTAAAGGTATGCAACTTCTCTGTGTTGACATTGTAGCGCTAATGAGGAACGATATGTGTGAGAAAAAGCTCCTGAAACTGCGGAGAGAAATCCTCATGTGTGTGATGTGTACGAACGGTAGTTGATTCGTGTGTTTCCTCTTCCTTCGCCTTTTCCCGGTGATTTTGGAGTGAGGGCTGGCTCGGCCGCCCGGGCAGGTGGGAACGCGCATCCCAAACCTGGGCGCTTTGGCACCATCGCGTGGTGTAAGCTGCGGCTGCAGCCTCGCTGCGTTTGTGTCGCGTCCGTGGATTTAAAGGAACTTTTGTGAGCACTTAATCTGCTGTCCCCTCCACAAGTGCCCGTCCTATCCCACTACCCACCCTGTTGGTTTCTCTGGGTTTGGATTGAAGGCACTTGAGACAGTAGTTCATGTTCAGGCTCAAGTGTTTATTATTTCTTATCAGTAAAACAGTCTCACAACCATGAGTTTAGCAGCTCTTCATTAGAAGGCACAAAATGGCCAGCAATCTTTTGTTCCAAGGTCTTTCAAGACTAAACTATCCAATGAAGAACTGACACCTGGATTATTTTCCTTTTAACCCAATAACTGATCCCAAAGAGCTGCAATGGGGACTTTTCTGCCCAATTACAAAATGCCACCCAAACCCATGACGAAGAAGAAAGAAGAAGCATGGAGAAAAAACCCAGGATACCCTGTGCTCTCCATCTTGCTTCCATCCACAACATACTAAAAACCCCAAAACCTCAATTTCTCACCAAGTGAAACACCTACACTACTCTCTATAATCTATTTCACACTTTTGTGGATTCTAGTCTATCTTGAAGTCCAGGAAACTTTCTCCATGGATGAGGGTCAAAGTCAGTGCTCCCCTGGGGGGTCAGGACACCCCAGAGCAGACAGAGAAATATTCCTGGTGCCCTGGCTTTCCACACCAATCTTTCTGGGAAACAGTGGCTAAGAGCATGCACGGAGTGGGTGATAAAAATTGAGCCAGAAGATAAAGGGCTAATGTGTATGTCTCAAACACTGATAGCCAGATGGCTGTGGAGCCAAGGGTTGTTGGTAATAGCAGACAAGAACTCGGTGAGAAAGAATAGGATGGGGCTGGAGAAGGGGCCCTGCAGAAGTAGGGCAGCACTTTTCTGGACAAATGCCCTTGTTCTGGCTCCTGGAGATAAGCCCAACACAGTGCAAGCACAGCAATGAGGTTGAGAAGTGGGTGTGGACTGTAGGGGGGATTGAGACCACTGAAGATCCCAAAACCTCTGACTCATTTCCAGGAAGGTCTGTAGGAATGGGCAGCAATAATTAATTTGCGCGGAAAGCTAGAAACTTCTCTTCAGGGCAGAGAAAGCTTACCTATAAGTAGGTATCCCCCCAAAGCCCAGTGCACTTGCTCTGCACCTGCACCCAGGACCCTGGATGTCACAGCTAGATCAACACTGGAGCAAGGACTGGTGATCTCTTGTCCTCTCTTTTCTTTCTCTCTCTCCCTCTCCCTCTTTAATTCATCTCTCTTTCTCTCTTCCCTTTCACCTTATCCCTTAATCAAAAACCCACTGCTTGTACTAGGAGGTCTGGGACTAACACAACAATTTCCATGCCAAGTGTGTAGTTTGCTAAAATGACTTTGTAACCTTTTGCAGGTACCCTATGACTTACATCATTCCATTCGACCACATGCATCTACAAATCTTGTGTGTTCCCTCCCCTTTAAGGGAGGAACATCATGACAAGGAACCTCTAATTTTTGGTGGCAGCTGGGAAAACTGGAATTTGCTGTTTCCTTCCACATCAACATAAAATTTAGATCATTCTATCGCACTTATTTGAGCTTACATGGTTTCATAAGAGGTAAGAAGGCAATTCCTACAATTTACTAGCTTATTATGTGGGAACTTGCCTTCAGTAGTGCCAGGCTACATCTTACAGACAATCTGCAAAACCTTATAAGCTGCACTGTGAGGAGATTAGCACACTTTAGCTGACAACACTTGAGGTATCTCTGTTCCTAATTCTTGTTAAAGACTGAAGCTGGTACCTTAGTCATCCAAAAATTAAAAGAAGAGCAGGAGCATTATCTCCTCTCTGGATGCAAGAGCAATACCAAGATTATCCCTTCTCTGGCACAACTGCTTAATATTAACATCAAAACCCAGCTTGAACCTGTAGGTGTAGGCCTGTCAGCCACTTGTCACACAGTAAGTGGGGGAGTGACTCTCCAGCAGGTCAGAAACTCAGCAATAACTACCTGTGTCTGTACTCAAACACAGCTGTGACAGCAGGGCAGGGCTTTGGCTTCATTTCAGTGAAGGGTAGAGCTAATTTACTCTTTCTCCATAGCTATTAGGTTTAAGAGTTGGCTTCTGAAATTTGCCTTCATCACTTCTCCAACTGAGAAGGACAAAGGTGGTCTTTTACACTTTTGGTTAATGAGCCCTCTCCACTGTGACCTTTTGTGTTTTGCAGCCCCACAAACCTAATATCCTGTTGTGACTACTCAGCCTTTCTGGAAATGCACTTCTTCTTCCAGTTTGAGAAGATTTAGGATGTGTTGAGAAAGAGAGAGAATTAAATTTTACATTCTTCCCCCTATGGTTGAAGAGATTTAATTGAAGTTCACCCAGGGGAGAAGTCACTGCCAGCAGATAAACACCTTAGCTTGCTGTTTCTTCTAAAATGGTTAACAATGGAGTAGTTAAGACTTAAAATATAATTTGTTGCCATTAAGCTTTTATGTTATCTTCATCCTGAGCTCAATAGAAGCTCCTGTTGAAGGGTCCAGGTGCTTTAGATATGTTCTGTATTCTGAAGGTAATCATTGCAACCATTAGTGTGAAGATTGCCGAGCTAAGCTGATAGCGTCTTGCTTTTGAGAGGGGTGGTGGTGTCTGTGTACTCCCACAACTTTGGTTATCCCCCAGACCTCTGTATTGCATGGGCTGTGGTCTCCTCTCAGCTTACTGAAAAAAAGCTGAGGCTGAGAGTCACTGCTTGGTGATGACAGCTCTGTGAGCCAGGTCGTGGTGTGGCTGTAGGAACTTTGATGTAGTGAGGCAGGAGCTGCTGGCTGGAGGTGAAACTGCTTCAGCACTGGTACAGATTCATACCTGAATTAAGTGATGATGTATCCATGGCTTTAAGCCAGATTTTCTTCTCTGTGCCCTTGAAATTAGACTTCCAAATGAGACTGCCAAATACAAACATACTGACCGTTCTCCTGTTAATCACACTTTCTGTAGTGGCAGTGCCAGTTCCTCTCAAACACAGTTGTGCTGTCTCCTGGGTCTCATTTGTTACTGATACTTGCTGTGGGAGGACTTTACATGCATGAGAGCTGAAGGGATGGCATTATAATAGTTACCATCTGTAAAGGCCAGTGAGGGAACTTCAGGGAGATAGGAGGATGTTTTTGGTAATATACCACATGAGAAAACGACTCTTTTCCCATTGCATTCTTCCTGATGGAATTTGAAACCAAACTGTAGCTGCATACATCTTTGGAAGGCTGCAGCATTTCAGTTGCAAGCTACAGAAAGGCTTTTTCTTTGTCTCATTTAAAAAAATTTTTAAGTATGTTTTTGGTGCTTGCTTTGGGTACTTTCCCTAGTGGTCTCTCAAACTGATTATAGACTTGCTCAGCTGATTTCCATCTCAGGGTTTTCTGTCTGTCATTGGGTTACTGGAGAGCTGTTGTCAGATTTAAAACAACCATTGTAAGGGTCCCCTGTGTTTAAAAAAAAAAAAATCTGTTCATAAAGTGAAAGAAAGAAGCTGCTCAAAGGGTCTCTGAGCTGTGGGTGAGGAAACAGCCTGAGCAATGGAAAATGCAGGGCTTTGTCTGAGCAGTTGTGTTAAAGGGCTCTCCAAACCAGCATGGACTTGGGATAAGACAGATGACCTCAGTGGGGTTGAATGGAGTTTACCTTTCAGTGGCTTGAAATGAAATACAAAGGTGATGCATGAAATGTATTGTTCTCATAAGCTCTATGAAATGTCAAACAAAAAAGTCTTTCATATAATGGCACGACTGAAGTTGAGAATCATGCAGGAAGGAATAGAGCATTGAAGTAAACAATTTGGTTTCTGAAACTATTGGAATGGAAAAGAAAATGTTGTAACCTGGTATACTGAGGGAAGGAATTAGAAAAGAAAACAACCAGAAAAACCATACAACCTACTTGGTGTGTGGGTAAAAGATACTTTAGATTGACCTGTCTGATTGAATTTTGCTTTTTCTATTTCTGAAAAAAAACAAACAAATACAAACAAAATTAAAAACTGCATTAAGACCTAGGAAAACAAGAACCTGGCTGATAGAAAGTTACTTTTTTGGGAATCCTGCTCCTATTTTTATGCATACTTATCCTGGATCTGAGACTCTGTTGTACATTTGCAGAATTCAGTGTCTTTTTTATTTCCTTGAATCTCTATACCATCCTTACTTGGAGCACATTAAAAATATCCACCTCTTTATAAACTATTTGAAGTACAAATGAAAACCAAAGAGCTGCTCCATCCAGTAGAGATAGGGTAGAAATGTCATCAGCAATGCTAAGTCATGAAAGACCCTTGCAGCATTTCCCTGAAGCTTCTTTCCTTCTCACTCCTCCTTGCCCCAGCCAGTCAGCTTTGACTAAGAATCAGAAAAAGCACTGTATCTTGACATTGAACAAGAAACTTTGTTCAATTAAAGGTTGCCTCCAAAACTACACTGTCTCTTTCTCTGAAAGGCTTCTGCCAAGAACATTCTCGTGTCAATAAACACAACATTCCAGCATAGTGATGCTGCAGTGACAATGCATGGCACTCTTCTGAATCTGGCTCTTAGAAAGGGACATTGTAGTGGGAATAAATCCTAGTACTTGTCCCAAACACAAGAGCTCATAAAATTCTTGCTCTGATGTCTTAGGTTAATGCTCTGGAACACTGCAGTGATTTTTAAAAGCTGTTGTGGTGTTAGTTAATCTGCAAATTACTTGTTCTGAGATGGCATTTTTGTAAAACTTGTGTAATAAAAATTAAATAATGATAATGTTTTTTAAAGGAGAGGTATTAAAAGTGGCTTATTCTGCAGACCAAAGTAATAATATGTTGGGCAGCATCAAAGCATTAAACAAGATGGTTTGCATCATTAACACTAAATGAAATGGCTTAACAAGTCAATAAATGATGAGAATAAACCCAAGTTATCACACAATACAGTGTTTTAAAGTGCCAGAAACAAATTTTCTGAAGCAAATAATTTTCCAATAAAACTAGGTGGAATTTAAAGGAACATGTTTTTCTGATTGTTGAATGCATGATCAGTTAAATACTATTTTGCATATTCAGTGTACTGTGTGTATGGTCTCCATAACATCCTAGTGAAGCAGAAAGGAAGAGGGATTTTGTAAATCAGGCAAATAAAGAAATTACATCAGGAAGACCAGAAAAAAATTTGCCTCTTTCTGAAATCCATATGGTGGTTAAGTCTTTAAGTGCTGTTTTTCCTTTATTTTCTGTGTCTGCAGAAAGGCTTTACATTCTGCATTTCATAAAGAAAGCTATGAGCAGAACAGTGCTTGTTAAAGTGGGGGGCATTTTGGAATCTTTAGTGTTCCACTATGGAAATTTTACAATTTGCAGTCTTGTCTGGGGCAAGGATGGGAGATATTTGCTGTTGGCTGGTTGTGACCTTTAGCTGAATTTTGTGCTGTGGGATTCTTTTGATTTTTAGGTAATGAAAATGGTAATGGGGCTAGAAGGTGTCTTTGACCCCCAGCAAGGAAAAGCCCATCCCTGGGCTGACAGGAGGCTGGTCAGATTAACATTCTTCTCATTTCTGCTTCTTATCTGCATGTGTAGCTACAGTCCTGGGAGCTAAATATTTTTCACATCCAAAATTTATTGGTCTGGAAGATAATTTTCCCTCTGCTGCTAAAGAGTACAGGATGGCACAGATGAACCTGAGAGATTTTATCAGTCATTACTGCAGAACCTGCACACAGTGTTCTCAGACACTGAGAATATATCTCACTGTACCAATTCTGTCCTTTTGACATTCTTGTGCTTTTAAAACAAACCCTTGACATATGTGAAGCTCAACCAAATTCAGCCATGGCCGTGCCAGGCCTTTTCCAATGACTTTAGTAGGTTATATTTAGGATTTGACTGCTATATACCATTTTCTTTCCAAACTCTGATCAAGAAAAACCCTTGTATAATTATGAGCATCTGTTAAAGTCCATGGTGTAACCACAACATCTTCTTCAGAAGCAGGAGAGTGGGGAATAATTCTTTTTTTTTTTACGAATGTAATTTTCTGAGGGGGGAAAAAAATATTTTGGCCCACTCCTAGAAGAGAAAAATGAGAATAGATTTGGTATGGTGATTTCTTGGATCAAGTTAGAAATAACTTCATGCAAAGAAGTACCTGAAAAGACTCTTGGGAATTTTGTGGATTATACTTGCCTGGGGTTCTTTTTTGTTTTGTTTTTAACTTTACATTAAGTACCTATGTAATGTTTTGCTGAACTGGTGCTCCCATCAGATGTTTCTCTCACAGCACATTACATTGAAAGGAATTTTGGGATAAACCCCTCATAATTCCCAAAACTCCCCCAAGCCCTGTTCTTACATGATTTGACTGTTTTTGATTGTTCATCGTTTCCTTTTCACAGCAAACCCCACCCTCCTTTACTGATGGCCAGACAATGCTCCAGAGTCCTTTCCCCTGACAGAAACAGGACTTGGAAAATAATGAGTGAAAATTCTGCTCTCCCTCTAGCTGCTATGGAGTGGGGAATGAGCTGCACCAGTTCTCTACTGGGAGGTGACTTTATCAGAAACCCAGTACCATTGGGGAGACTTTGGAGTTATTTCTCTTGCTGCTGAGGGAATCCCTGTGGTGGAGGTGACTTTCTTTTCAGAGAAGTTCCAGCAGAAATTGCCTGTTTCTTATGGACGAGTGCAGACCATAAATGTTTTTTCTTCCTAGTCCCTTTCTCTGAACTGTCATCATGATGCCAAGCACTTTTTCCCTCTTCACTTATAAGCTGAGGCTTCAGTCTTTCTCTGAGGGGCCAAAGAACAGCAGAGATGGATTTGGGCAAGGCTGGGGGCTTGTGCTAGATGCTACTTGCAGCAGAGTGAAATGATGATTCTCTAAGGTTACAGATGCAAGCAGCAAAGTTTCAAATTAATAGAGAGGGCTAAAAGCAAAATTAAAGCTAATATGAAAAATAAAGCTTCAGAAAAGAGTGTCACACATGAAATTTGGCCATTGATTGTGTTTTAGTATTTTATTTGATGTTTTCTCAAAGATATATCAGAGACTACCAACCCCTACAGCTATGGTATTTTTTTTTTTCTGATTGCATCTGATTACAGGGGGAGCTTTGAGTCAGGTCCTAAAGGTTTGAACCTGCTCTTGCTTGTCTTTTAAAAAATGATGGATCAGTTGTCAAGATGAAGAACAAAACAACTGGGACTTCTGGAGATCCCTTTGCATCCTGAGTTAATCTAGCAGAGGTGCTCAGCTCCTGCTGGTGCCTGCCCATTGTGGTCAATGCTTTCATTGCAGTGTCTGCACTCTCTTCATATTTTGGTGATTTGTTGAGTGCAGTTGAGCTTGATTTTGTAAATGCTTTTAGGATCTTGGAGCATTGTTGGACAGCCTTCAACAGCATGTATGTGACAGCATGAGCATCTGGAGGGTTTGTGTGCAGATAAAGCATCTGCGATGTTGGGAAATCACTGCAGTGTTTTTGCCAAGCTGAAGTTGAAATGTCCATGTCTAATTGAATGGCAGATTTTGAATCACAAACTCAAACTTTCTGTGCTACAAACACACACATGGATCTTATGGCAGAAAGAATAGTTTCCAAATCAACACAGGGAAATTATGCAGCTAACTCCCTAACACAATTAGAGAATACTAAAGGCAAGTGAAAACAAAAGTCATTTTTAAAGCTAACAAAATAATCACAGGTTGAGGTTTTCCATAGCTTTATAAAATGAAGCCAAGGATCATTTCAGTGCCAGGTAAAAGTTTCAGTCCATAAAGAGCAGCTGTGTTGTGCTACTTTGCACAAAACAAATAAGCCAGTAAAGTTTTACAGGACATGGTTACAGACTCAACATGCCTAACAGAGGAGCTCTACTAAAGAAAAAAAAATATCTATTTTCTTTCCTAAAAGAACTTGTGTGTTTCCATGCTTTCGGGAAGATGATTTAAGGTGGATGTCTTCTTGGTTATGCTGTGAGTTCAATGATCTGAGAGACAATCTAAGACTGGAGAGACTGCAACTGCCTGTCAGCTGATGGATGAAGGTGATGTAATTAAATTCAAGTCATCATAATGTGGAAAGAGTTTCATTGAGATAAATAGTGTCTGCATACCTCAGCCTTGTGGACTGTTGATTATACATCCCCTAAAGTTCTAATCCAAGCCCTTGTTCTAACTGAAGCTCTGTGGAGTGACTGAAAAGGCAATCATACTTTAAAATTAAACACCCTTGGTGAATTAGCAATGGTTTGCCCATAAATCATCCATATGAGCTTTCTGCAAAATTCCTGGCCCTTTCCAGCTTCTGTCCACAAAATATTGAAGTTTGAGCCTGCTTGGTAGAAACGGGGAAGAATTGCTGGAACTGCACTTACAATCTGAGTTTGCTCTAACTTCAGCATTTGCAGTACTCCTGCATTTAGGATGGAAAAATGGGGAAACTCCAAGGTCTGTCTGGCTCTTGTGAGTGCTGAACAACAGTCAGGGCTCATTCTCAAGCTCCTCATTGTTCTTGGGCTGGGCAGTCTGGCAGTGGGGAGTTCTCAACACGCCAAGGGAAATTAAGTTGAAGATGGAGAAACCCCACTCTCTTGGCACTTAACTGGCTCCAGACCCTCTCCAGTTCTCACAAGGTCAAGCACTCTGTGATGAGAGAGGCTGGGCAAGGGCCAGCATCATCCGAGAATCAGCACAGGCTTACTAACATCCCATCCTATCCCTTCTCCTGGGCCTAACATATCTTGGAACAGGGAGAAGCCTGGCCTCCTCCTCAGAAAGCTCATGTCACTTCTTCCATGTCCTGGGTTGGCTGAGTCCCTCCCAAGTGAGCAGGCAGGTCAGCTTTGCTCACTGTGAGCCATTTTCTCTGGGTTTCTCAGAGAGAGACTGTGTTTCAGCTGAATTCAAAGCAGCTGGATAGTCAGGAAAAAACATTTCTTCTTGTCCCTTGTGTCTGTCTAGATCTGGCAGTCAGTGTTTTAGCACATTATTATCTTTTAATTCCCATAGTTATTGGGCATTGTCCAATTCATAGAATGTAGACTTATTTGGATCTGGGGTAAATATGGTGAAAATGTGAAGAAAGACAGCTGAGGGGAAAGGTTCTCATTTTTCCTGAACTGTAGGTGGTTGTTTCAGGTTTGGAATAAGGGTTTCAGTTGATTCTTTTGTTATCCAAGTGTTGTGGGGGGAAAAAGGAGGTGTTTTGGGCACTTTCACTGAATTTATTTTATTGCAATTAATGTAAACTTTTAAAGTTATTGAGAAATAAACAAGGTATCGAGATATATCAATACTTTTAAAGGTATCGAGACATAAACAAGATTTAAACTGGGGGAAAATACCACTTCCCTGTGTAAAAGCTCTCCTTCCCTGCCCCATCTCCCTCACTGCATACCACACTTCAGCTCCTTGATGGGACAATGGACAGCACAGAAGAAGGTGGTCACTGTGTGGTTTTTCCTTTTCTTTCACTGCTCCTTGTTCCCTACTCAAATAGGGAAGAACCTTCCACTGAAGTTCCTAAATGGGCCACAGTCCCCACAGAGCTGTGCCTGCTCCTGAGACTCCTCACCCCTGCTCCAGCCTTTCCTTTTCCTCTGTCCCTGCTTTGCTGTGGATCAGTCTCCTCTTGTTTCTCCTTTTTCTCCAGCGTCTCCCCTGCTCTGGTGTCTCTCTTGCCCCTGCTTGTTCCATGCCAGCCCTGGCATCTGTCTTTCTTTGGCATCTCTTCTTGTTTAGTGGCTGCCACCTTTCTTAAATATGTTTTTGCAGAGGCACCATATGTTCCTCTCACTGGTTTGCTCTTGGGGCATCAGTGAGTCCGTGTTGGCTGTTGCAAATCCAGCTGGAAATGTCCCTGACCAGCACAGGGCAACCCCTCCTCCCCCACACAGGTCACCCTGCAGCCTCTTCTCCTGCCAAAACCTTACAGTTATGCCCAATATAGTGAATTATTCCAATTATATCTGTATTTAATGTGCATTACACAGGTCTCTGTGAGCTCATTAATTCTCTTGTCTTCATGTGCATCTGGCTATGGTGCTCAGCACCTCTCAGAGTTGAGCCGTGAGTGAAAATTACAATTGTAGCAATTCTAATAATTTATTTTGCATGTACACATACTAACATACTTTATTTTCTGGCAAAGAAAACTGGGAAGTATCCATAAATAAGAGCAAATAAATTAGGATATGTAAAGCAGTTTAACACAAATGTGAGTATTTTTGAGGTTTGGGGAAGCATGGCTAATTTTCAACATTAATTTTTTGCAATCCTCTAACTTCTGCATCTGTTCAGGAATTTCAGAGGCAAAGAGCATCACTGACATTTCTAATTTAAACAACAATAAGAAATGTATCAGATGAATATATGTTATTACACACATATGAAAGACCACTTTATGAGATGGAACTCTGGGTTATTTAATCAAATCAGACTTGAATCTCTATGTTGAACACAAGCCAAATTACTAGGTCCATATATAAACAAATACCTCAACTATTTCCGGGTGGTGAGGTACCTTGATGCCAGACATTCATTTAGCAAACCTTGTGACCTGCTCTTGTCTCCAGTGGCTGAAAGTCTGTTTGTAACTTCCAGTGATCCTCTCTGGTGTGCTCTTTTCTCCCAGCCACTTTATGTTTGCAGTCTGGGGCATGGCTGTACATGACAAGGAAAAACAAGTTCGTGAGACCTTAATGAAGGCAAAAAGTCATAAGCTATGTGTGTGCCCCACATGCTCTTTATTTTACAGCTCTATATTTCAAAGCTTTTATCTTTTATTGTTCCAAAGTGGGTATAAAAGTTAGACCTGCAGAAGGGCATAAGCCACCACAAGGCACTTTAGGTGATTAAGTCTGATATTTAGAGCCTCAGCCAGAAACTTACTGAAATGAGATCGTGTTACCACTGCACCACTCCTGCACATGGCACTGGTGGTCACCTCACTGTCCCTGTCTGTGTGGGCAGCCAGGGGACAGCAGGCACCCCAGGCAGTCACCAAACCACTGTTCTCTTCCCTGGACATCACCCTTGGAAGAACCAACTTGATAATGCTGTAACTCTTGAGTTACCTGGCACTAGCTCACAGCATTATCTATGCCACAGAAGAGTGGAGTTCAGTAGCTGCAGAATTCCTGAATATTATCACCTGAGCAGTCTAAATCCTCAAATCATTTACCTTATAAAGATAATATAATATACATGTATGAATACCTGGGAGGTTTAAACTCCTATAGATTAAAACTCCTGTGTCCCTGCTTGTTGAAGAGGGGTTGGTTTACCTTTAAAGGTACTTTCCAACCCAAACCATTCTTTGAGTATGTGATTTCATATCTGCTGTGGTGGAGACAGTTGCATGCAAAGCTAGCACAGCTCTATTGTCCCAAAATAGCCCTATCCATGCTGTTACTTATTTTAGGAACACATATGGCCTCTCTTTCTTTAGCATCTCATCATCTCACAGTCCCTGTGAGACTTCTTTGCTATTGTCTCCCATTTTGCACATGGGGGATTGAGACACTAAGATGGGGTGACTTAAAATAGTGTGAGGCACTTAGCATTCCCAAGGAGGAGTTCTGCAGATAATACAAGTACTGCTCTCATGCCTGTGGTAGGATAAGGAATGGATCCTGGCCTTCCCAAGTCTCAGCTCGCTGCTTAATTGCTTGACCACACTTTCCTGTGACAAGCCATTCTTTCATTTTAAACATACATTATGGCTAGCTAGAAGACACCTTCTGAGAGATCTTCATCTGTAGGAACAAAATCAGCTTTAACAGATGTATTGCAGGAAAAGCATCCTAGTTAATTCCAGTGTAGAGAGTAATAGACCCTTCCTGACTAAGAAGTAATAGGGAAATCTCTCCTCCCCACTCCACATACATTTGCAGATGAATCCATAGAAACATTTTAACTCCAGATGAAAATCCTTGATCCCATCTTGGGCCTCCCATCTTCAGCCTTGCAGTAGAGTGTCAGCTCCAAAAATGGTGTTCTGCCTCAGGCAATCTGACTTGGGGAGCTATTGACCTAATGAAGTACAGGACCAGCCAGAATTTCTGACCTCTGCTTCCCCTTCCTTCGAGGTCCAAGGGGCCCCTGAGCTCTTGCAGAGCTCTCTGCCCCCGTGTCCCGTTCATTTCCTAGCAGGACAGCTGCAGAGCACTCCGTGGAGCAGGACCCCTGTGCCTGCACTTTCCTGTTAGCTTTCTATGAGAAAAGTACAGCTTTGGTTGGCAAGTGCTGGCCAGGGGCCTGGTGCTCCCAATTCCCTCCCTCTGTGCACGAGGGATCTGACCTGCAGCCACATTCTCACATTCCCCAGGAAAGGGAGGGCTACTGGCCTGGGAGAAAACACTGGCCACAGACCTGGCTTTCATAGATGTCTTTTCTAGGAGAGAAAATCACTTGCAGCCAGGTCAGTCTTATTTTGAATTAAAAATAAGATCTAGAAAGCACAGACTTACGTATTTACAAAGAGTCTCAACTAGAATCCTCTGGATATGTGTAGCACTCCCATCTCTGTATCAGAAAGCACTTTGTAAAGCATTGAATTAATTAAGCCTAAGAAACACTCCAGGGATACAGAAGTATTATTACCCATATTTTAAAGATGAGGAAATGGAGACAGTAAGTGGATAAGGGACTGGTGTGTGAATGCAGGCTGAGTCACTTGTAAACTCAGAAATTAAACTTAAATTCAAGTTTTCATATCCTTTCCCTCTTGCAACTAGAATTGGCTAGAAAATGGCAGTTTTCACCAATGAAAACATACACCACTTTCTATTATAAATAAATTAAATTAGAACATTTTATGGACTGGAATATACCTAAAATTTCCTGTTACAGTCTCCACAAAGATCATTCAGTTCTTTGATGCCCATAAATCTGAAGTGCATGTTCTTGTCTAGGCTGTGACAAGAGAGTTAAGCTACAGCTTCCCCTGGTTCTAAATAATAGCACCATGTTTCTCATAATAAAAGCAAACCAGATAAAAGTTTATGTAGGTCTGGGAAATTCAATTAACACCTGTCAGGGGTGAATATAAGAACAATGGATGCTTATTTCCTCTTATACCTTCAATTTCTAACTTGCTTCCCAAGAGGTACCTTCTCCTAATGACTTTCCTTGCTCCTGTTTCAAGAATTACACTTAGCTCTTTTTGGCTTGCTCATCATTGCTCATAGTAAAAATCCCCAGGGGCATATTAATTAAAGATAGAAAATAGAAGTAAGTTTCCAGTTATCCCAGTTGGGAGGTTCTGGAAAAGTGTCCCAGGAAGAGTGGTGGTGGCAAATGATTTTGTTTAATATTAGACTATGCTTGGTAATTTTTATGGAAGAGATTTTGTGATGTAGTTTTTATGATAAAGAACCTCAAATTCAATGGCCCATGAGATCTTTTCTACTCCAATGATGTTAACAGAAAATGTTGTTGGTAAAGCAGGACTTGGGAGAGGAGTTAACCCCTTTTCTCAGATCAGGGTTTTTTCAGGTGTTTTGAGGTGTGGTGGTGAGCAGCTGCTCTCGTCTGTAGAGAAGACAGATGCATCTAAACCATGGGAACCAAGGTCAAGTCCTGAATTCTGGCTCTGAGTTTCCTGGCACTGCCTTGACTAAGTGTGGAGGGCAGATAGGTAAGCTCCCCTCCCTCCCTGAGCCCTGCCTGAGTCCTGGCTTCCATGAGCAGTGGGGCAGGGACTCATTCATGGTGGTCTCCAAGAGGTTCCTTGGGAGCAGCTGTGGAATCACAGCTGTGTGATGGTTTGGTGCATGAGGAATAAGAAAATACCATTTTTGCACAGTCTCTGTGCACAATTTTTTAGAGAACACCACTCAGATTAACACTCAGGGCATGAGGAATGTGTGTGTTGGTGAAGTTATGTTCAGTATTCAAAAGCAAAACTTAAACAGAACAGTGTAAGGACCATTGATGTTTGAATTTTCAAATCCCCCTTTTTTAGAATTTTTAGATCCCCCTTTTCATTTTGCTAATTAATTTATGTCCTTCTGCTAATGTGTACATAGAAATAAACCACATATCAAAATAAAGATTAGGAGATTATTACCTGTTTTAACATAAGTGCTGAAAGTACTAATTTCAGCTAAAACACTGCTACTCTTCTCACCTTCATTACCTTTGTTCGTTTGACTTAGCCTAATGTTAGAATAAAGTTGATCCATGCATGTGACATCATTCTATACTCAGATTTTTACTGCTCTAAAATTAATTTCAATTTAAGGTTGGAAAAAAGCTTTTTAGTGTCATCTTTAACTGTGGAAGTATTTCATTCGTGTTGAACTAGATATCTCAATTAGAAGAGAAAGCATTGCCAAATGAGTTGGATTGTGGGCTAGACCCAACCTGTAAAATATGGATTTGAATCCAGATTTTAAATGCTAGAAAGAGTCCCATTCCTGTCTTCATACAAAATCTATTAATTTGTGGCTTTTAGAGGAAAAAAAAAAAATGCTGCTTCTTGTGAAAGCTATCAGAGTCTGACCCAAGTGGTCAGGCTTCAGAATTTGATCCAACATGTTAGAAAAATAGATTCTGTGCAAAATGCAATACCAGGTTTAAATGTACCAAAGGTTTGAAAGTTTTTGTGTAATGTTTGGGGTTTGAATCTAACCCTATGGGTCCATTAGTAAATGGCTTAACTTTACAGTTTCAGGACCATCTGTGTTGTGGTGAAGGGTAGCTAAAGGCAAAAAATGACCTGTATTAATCTAAAGTTCAAAGCCTGAAATCCACAAGCAGGGGAGAGGAAAGATGTCATTTTCTCCATGGTAACATGGATGTGTACGCACCTTTTCATCTATGAAACAGAGAATGGCTTTAAATGCTTTGGAGAATCCTCCCTACTTTGGGAACATCAGGGCTTTCTTTCTGGAACAGTGGGCACAGATCTCTTGATTGAACCATCTTCCACCATTTTTCATTGTTAACCCTTCATAGCTTCCATTCATGTTGGGGGTGTAGAAGCATTTCCCTCTGAGTCACTGGACACTTTTTTCCCAGCTGGCTGCTTATGTAACTGAATGCTCCAAAAGTAAATATGATTTCTCTGGCTAGCTGACCTTTCCCTGAGCGAGATCACAGGAGGGGCCATGCTGTTACTCTGCATGCTGAAGCTCAGTGAAATATCCTTTTATCAAATGATGAGGACAGGATCATCAACAATTCATTTTATTTTGCAAATAATTCTGTCTCTTCTGTGTGACTTTCTCTGAAACTAAATCAATTGTTGATGTTCAACTTGGCAATTTGCACATGAAAAGCAATAAAGACTTATTCGTAAATTTGGATGCAAAGTTTATGTTATGTATATACTGTGTAGTGAAACAAACATCACAGTTCTTTATGTACTCTGTTTTCTTTTGTTCTGTAAGGTCCTGAGCCCCAGTACTGCGTGCTAAAGAAACCCAGTAGTTTGTAAGCACTGTGTTTATTTACACTGGGTAAGCCTGTTGGTGCTTTTGCAGTTACTTGGAGTTATGTTGTGTTTCTGAAAACCAGTGCATCTGTAGCTCACATACATACATAGCAGCTCACCTACATCAGGCAGACTGGCAAGAGCAAGGTCTTCCTTTCAGGCTATCTGATGTCTTTTTTGCTCAAATAACCCTGCAGTCTACTGGAATGCAAGCTTGGCTGGCATTTGTGCTCATTCCCAGGAGAGGAGATGCTATCACAACGTTGTTTCCAGCAGCATTAGTTGGCAATGCTGCCTTGTAATCTCCTCCCTGCAGCTCAGGCTCCCTTTCATTCAGCCCTACCACGTTCCTTCTTGAAAATCCCAGTTGTGCTGCTCTTGATTCCTTATTTTCAGTGAGCTGGAGTGAAGCTGCTGGCCAGGGGAAGCCTGTGCTGCTGGAGTCAGGGTCCAGAGACCAAACATCCCAGCAGTGCCATCGAGTAATGACAAGAGGCTTGGCATGGATGCTGCCTTGGATTATTCCTCATTTATGCCAAATCTGTTCCAAGAGATGGCTGGCTCCCCCAGCACTCTCTGGGAGCCAGCCACTTGGAGAGTGGCTCCAATAAAACCATATCATCCCTTTTGAAGGGAATATTCCAGTTCATTGGCTTTTTGGTTTGAGAATTCAGCTGTTACTTCTGGATCCTCTGCCTTCAAAGAGCTATGGGAGATAGGCTGGTACATCACATATAGAGGCAAAAAAGGGGGCATTCATATTCTTCAGCTGTAAGTCTTTTAATAAACCACCATCACGTGTTTTCATATTACTTTGACGGTTTTGTCCTATTTTCTGCTTCTTATGCATGTAGCTAGGTGCCAAAGACCCAGAAAAAACACTTCATTTATATCAAATCTGATCCTCCCATGTGCTGAGCTCTTATTAGTTCACAGGCATTTTTCCAATATCACCAAAAGAGATTAATGTAGGAATATTAATCCGAGCAACTATCAACATAATATCCAAGGTCGTAATAATGAAGACACTACAGGTGAAGCAGGTAGTAATTTTTTAAGTAATTGAACTCACCTGACACTTCCCACTATAGCTTTTTTTTTCAGACCTTTTACCAAACTTTAATTATAGGAGTTATGATTTTCCATTCCACATAACCTAAGTTGATTCTAAGTTTTTTGGGGGGTTTCTTTTGTTTTTTTTTTTTTGGTTTTTTTTGTTTTTTTGTTTTTTTTTGGTTTTTTTTTTTTGTGAGAGGGAGACAGGGGTGATGAGGTTTCAGATAAGACAGCCATTTCTCAAAATCAGGCTCGCTGATTTTGAGAAAAAAACTTCATTTTTTTCTATGTCAAATAAGAACTTCAGCAGGAACATGGTATTAAATTGAGAAGGTGCTTCCTGTGGCAAGTTGGACTTCTTTTATTTTGCTGTAACAAAGAGTCACATTTGGTCAACTTAAGAGCATATAAATATTTTGTATTTTGGATCTGAGGTGTTCTGGATTGTAAAAGGACATGCAAACTTGAATTTTTCATGTAAAATATTCAGTGAGATCGCTTTGCTTTTTCTATGGCTTGGGTAAATAAAATGCTTTTTCTGCTTCCTGGAAACATGGGCCTCCAGTGTCCAGAGGATAAAACAGATAAGAAAGACAGAAGAATTTAGAATATGGAGATGTAAAATTTTTAACTTATATAAACATTAATACTTTAAATCTGTGTTTCAATGTATGCCCCATCAAATTAGTGGTAGATCTGAAAAAATAATCCCAAAGATGGTATTGTGGTGAATTACAGTTTATCAAATACCTGGGAAGGAAATGTCCAGGAGATCCAGCACTGACTGATCAATTAGAAAGATGACTGCAGCTGAGTGTTTTAAGGGCTATCTGGAGAGAAAGGAAAAGGGAAGAGCAGGGGTCATTAAAAGTCTTTACACTTTAGTTGCTTCCTTTTCAAATAGAAATAAAACCCCAGGTTGCATCAGGCTTGCCTTTGTCCCATCTGTGCCACACTAAAGAGAATTTTGTGGCACTCCTCTCGGGGCACTGTAGCCAAAAAGAGATTTATTTCTGAATATATGCTGTTTCACTGCTTCTTCTACTGCTTTCTATCTGCTGGCAATAACATTTCTAAAATAGAGCTCTGTGTCTTCAGCTGCTACAGGTGGGACTGGTTCTTCACCATGAGAGAAGTTCCTGCAGAGGCCAGGAGCTGCTTCTTCAGCTGCTGCCCAGCATCTTCCACATGCAGCACACCAGAGTTCATGCACTGCCATCCAGCTGAAATCTGCCTAATGGCTCAATCTGTGCCTGCACATCTCTGGCAGAGCTGAAAAAGCCTCTTTGCAAATGTGCTGTGTGAGTTTGTTTACTTGGCACAGCACAGGGCCACACAGAGACGCCCACGGTGGTTTCCAGTGGGGCTGGTTGGACCAGGTGGAGCTTTGCAGGAGTGCAGCTCTGCTGCCCTTTCTCCCACAGGACATTGGTGCCTGGATTAGTAGGAAAAGGAGCTTTGAAAGACTCATGAGCTCCTGCAGAGCTGGGAAGTGCAAGGGGTACCTCTGCCTGTCAAAAAGTGTGGGTCTCTCCCAGCAGGCTTGATCCATGGGGGAAAAAGGAAAGTGCTTCCCACCAAAGTCCTGTGCAGAGAGAGGCACTTTTTGTTCCTGCTGAGCATTCCAGGAGTGCCCAAAGGATAGAAGCCATTGAGGCAGGGAGAGTTGGGTGTCCATGGGGAGCTGTGCAGGCTGTCAGTGCATCCCCTGGCCACCTTCAGCACGCCCTCCTCCTCCTCCTTGGCTGGCAGGTGGGTGTTCGCCAATCCCTCCTGGAATCTGGAAGGATGCTGGGCTGGGTTTCACACGGATGGAGAGCGGCCTAAGTGGGATTTCAGCACAAGGCCGCTCATCAGCACATCAGACATTGCAGTGGGGTGGGCTGGGTGATAATCTGCCTATTAGACTCCTGCAGCCTCTCACTGTGCTGTCTGAGGCAACTTGTAGACAAGATCCCCATTTCACATGGAGTTTACTCTCTTTTATTGTGGGAAAGAGTTGGTTTTCTGGCAGTCAAATGCAGTCTGACATTTTCACTTCCTCTTTTACTGATTTATTTGCAAGAAGAGATCATTCTGGCTTCCAGAGCTGAAGGATACAGCAACAGAGAAAGTTTGAGTTGCACTCTCCCTGCTTTTCAGCCTAAAAGTTAAAAGCGAGCTATAGGCCTTTTAAATGAAACAGAGACTGCTGTACGGTTGAAAACAGAAGCTGATTTAGAGGGTTGCTTCCTCAGATAATGAACTGCTCCCGTGTAGATGTCTGTCCCTGATACCTGAAGATGGGACTCAAAAATCGCACGTATTGGAAACTTGGAGAGGTAAAAATAATGCTTCTCCTGGATTCCATAATCACAAATGGTGTTTTCAGTGCATTGTGGATTTTTGTTTTCAGTGTTTTAAGAATTGATTTGTTCATAATATTTTGTATCTCTTAAGCTATTACCCCTCCTTTAATTGCCCACGCATTGCTCTCCGGAAAACAGGAGAATGTAAAAGTCAGCGTGTGCTGTGTAGAGAAGTGTTAACTGAGTGTTAATGAGCTGCCATGTCGGCTCCGAGCCATCTCTGGAAGCCAGCGCAGTAAAACAGAATTTAAAGGCTATCAAGTCCATTTCATGGCTGCGAGTTCTGAGCATGTTTTGCAGGGAAGGGGATGTCCTTGTTATCTGGATGCCAGTTAAACGCTGCTAGCTTAATGCGTGCCCGAGAGAAGCTGCTTTTCTGTGTCTGGAGCGATTCTGTTACCGAGCACACCTCAGCTAGGCACTGCTCCTCATCTGCACCACGTCTGCAAACTGGAGAATAGCAAAAGCTTTTGCTTCAAGAGGAGGCAGCGGGAAGTGCAGAGACCACTGGGTGCTTGATGTGGATCAGCTACAGAGCACAAGGAGAGGATGGCTGGCATGTGGTGCTGGCTAACAGCCTTCAAACACATCTAGAAAGCTCTTTTGTCTCAGTGTGGAAGACACATCTCTTCAACTAAAAGTGAACCGTGGAAATTCTGGAAACGATGATGGTGGAATTGCAAAGAAGCCCCATTTACAAGCAGGGTCCCCTGCCCATTATGCTGCTGACGGCCCGTTCACAACACGGCCATTCTGCAAAGCACCGTGGAAGGCAACCGTGTCTGTATTCTTGTGAATATCTTTTCTCTTCACTCCTTTATTAAAGTGGGAGAGGTGATGGTAGTAACTTCACCAGACAGTAGAAAAATAATGTAGTGAAAGGCAGTAACAGAAAGGAAGACAAACAAGTTGCTGTTCCTGGCAGCAGGAATTGGGTAGTCGTTTAGCAGGATGGCAGTAATTGCCCTTGAATCTCTTTTCAATACCTGCTCTTCCTCTTTTTTTACAGTGCTCACCTAAGATATTGACAAACATGCTTGAAGGACCTACACAGGGTGAAATTGTCCCTCTTACACTGCATGAGTTAAAAAATATTAAGTTCTTCCTCTCTCTGGGGAAGAACTCATCATCCTTGAGGAAGACTAAGCAAAATACAGACACTTGGTGAAACTGATGTAGAGCTCTCAAATCTCAGTTTTGTTGTGGGCATCACTCGTAACAGCATCATGGCATTCAGTGAGCTGTGGGTCACATATTCAGTCTGCTACAACCCATAATATCCGTTCAGGTAAGGAAAGGTCGTGTGAAGGTGTCTGAGTAAGCTGAGTAAGCATCTCTGCCAGCCTGTGTCCAGAAATGGTCCTGCCTGGCTGAGAGCTGAAGAGTGTTTGCTTGGACTCAGCTGCGTGGAAATACAACCGTGTTGGTTCTCTCTGTTACAATACATGTTACCTATCCATCATAACACCTCAGGTCTTTAGCATCCTGGGGTTTGGTGTCCAGTGCTGTTGAACAGGGCTCTTCAAGTGCCTGGGGAAGCTGGAGGAAATTGTGTTTGGAAGTTGGAAGGATCAAGAGCTGAGCTGTATCATGTGTGAGTTGACTTCTCCAAACCACTCTGAGTAAGCAGACGTGGGATGTCTGCCTAGGCTCCATGACTCTCTGAACAGCCTTCCTGGCTCAGTGCCTAATTTAGTTGGCAAATTTTATTTAAGAGGCAACTTGCCTCTTAGCATGCTTTTGCTGCTACACTGCTAGCAGGAATACTATCACAAATTTTTACCTCTCTTCTGTGAAGTAGTTAAGCACAAATGTATCTGACATTGAATATTTAAGCTTAACTTTGGTGCCTATTCAGACCTTGTTATTAAGATTTTTGCATTGTTTTTTTTTTTTTTTTTCCCACTTTCTTGCTGTATATCCATCAAGAAAATAATTTGGAGTCAAACACTTCCAAGTAAAGGGAGCTTTGGAAAAAGGGTTGCAAAATCTGAGATGTAAAATCCTACATAAATACAATTACTGAAATTCATCTTTTCCATAGGGAATGGATATGGTGCTTTACCAATCTGGGTCGAGAAAACAACACCCTTTATGAAATCTTTCCAGAAAATGAAGAATTAATCTTCCTTTCCCCTTTTAAGGAAAAAAAAGTAATTCCAGCCTGAAGAACCAGTCATTAATTCTGTGTCAATCAGAGATTTCCTACAGAAAACAATGATTGAAGATTGCTTGTACACACACTGAAGAAATTGGTATCATCTGGAGGACAGTAAATGAAAAATATTTATCTGCCTTTTGGCCCTTTGGGCTATGATTTTTCCTTACCATCAAACTATAATTCTCAAATGATTTAAGAACATAAGGCAGTTAAGAGTATGATTCAGGAATATATTTAAGTACCTGTATGCACTTTACTGAAAACAGCTGGATATGATTTCAAGGAGTGGTTTTATACCTGTCCATGGACACAGTACTGAATTAGGGCCTCAGGCTCATTTACATAGGACAGTCAACTTAATTAGTACAAATTCACTTAAATTAGAAATTGAAAAATGGATTAAGCTCTATACAAAGCTGAATTAAGACTGCTTTAATTTTGAAAAGTCTTTACAGGGTTAAATGCACTTTAACTAATCTGCTTTAAATTAAGCCCTTAGTTAATTTGGATTAATTTTCCTGAATATCTTTGGGAATACCAGCTTAGAGTTAGGATCCAGTCCTGCAAATACTCACAGAAATACCTCATATTTTAGGAATTATTGCAATAGTAGAAGTTAAGAATGTGCATAATGTTAGGTATGCAGCAAGGTCAACACAAGCCTAGAGGGCTTGTCTGGAATCAGCAAAGAATATATAGTCAGATTACTTGTTTCTTAACTGCTTGAACACATGTACAAATTCTTGAGCTCACAGCCTGTTTGGTATTATCTCCAATCTCACTGTAAATGGGCCTGGAAAGCTATACTGGAGTATTTGCTGCATGCCAATTTTGTATTTCCTTCTGATGCTCTGATGTTTGTGATAACAGAACAGTTCCTTTCCACATCCTTACTGGTGATGAGTTTAAGTAATTTTAGAAAGAAACAGCCAACCTTTTGACCATGTTCTTGATGTGATTGATGTATTCTTGGCCTGTTTGCTGTTTGATGGAAAGGATGATGTCTGCTTCCATTCAAGTCAAATACGAAGTATTCCTATTGAAAATGTTGCAACAGAAGGATTCCCATGAATAATTTTTGGTCCAGAACTCATCAGTAAGGAGCTGATGGCAAAGAATTTGTTGCTAGTTAGTTTTGCTTTGAACATTAACATCATGTTTTCATGTTTAGGCTTAAAAGGATTATAAATTCTACAGTCAGGTGTGCTAGGTAAAAAATTCTTTCCTCTTTCCAACAGGTGACAGAGGAGTCCAGTAAATTGATGTTTTTCTAGAGCAGCAGGAAGCTTCTCTTCCCTTTTCCTCCTGAAGGAACACTAGGGAGCATGAGGACTCATCCTCTGCACCCAGCTGAAGACCCCCTTGCCTTGAAAGGGAAGAATGTGTACCTGTTCTTGGAAGTCCATCTCCCTGACTTTCAGGTTTGGGCTTGCCAATGTTGTCCCTATGTTCCTCACATATGCTGGGAAAATGGGAAGCTCACAGTAATCTTTAGGAGTTAACTTTTCCTGCTCTTCAGGTGGCAGAGCTGCTGCAGTAACCTCAAGGCAAGAGAGTTTGCCATCCCGTGCTTTTGTGGCAAAGCACATTCAAGAATATGATATTCTGAATAGAAATAATTCCATACCTGTGCTTGGGCACAGTACTGAATTAGGGCCTCAGGCTCATTGACTTAGGACATTCAACTTAATTATTCCAAATTCACTTAAATTAAAAATTGAAAAATGGATTAGGCTTTGTACAAAGCTGGGAAAGATGGGAAAGCATGTCATGCTCCTGGCTGAGCTTGGGGGCACCCTCGAGGGTGACTCCTCCCAGGGAGGAGCGTGGAACACTCCAGGACTTGCAGCCTGGGGGTTTCCTGCAGGTCCTGGCAGGAAACTCTTGATGCTGTCTCAGTTTGCAGGCAGTGTTACAGGTTTTAGGTTGTCCTTGCAGTGAAAAGGATAGAAGCACCATTAAAAGCTACATGGAGATGCCAGAGCACAGTTGCATAGGAACGATTTTCACAGCTATGGGACTGCAGCATGGATATTTATAACACTCATTCCAGTGAAATTGTAGCTGGCTTTGTATCAGAAATTGTATCAGTGAAGCTGTCTGGAGTTTTAAAGTCCTGTTCTGGCTGACAAATGCAGTGCAACGCTGGCTCCCCAGCCCTTGATGCACTTGATGTGCATCTCCTGTGCAGGAGGGGCTGTCTCTGCATCCTGCCATCCCTTTTGGTTGTCTGGGCAGCTCTTTGCTTTTCTGCCTGCAGATTTGGTGAGTTTGGCACAGTATGGACAATCCAGAGGTCATGTGCAGAGAAACACACCCAGGGCAGCCAGGAGCAAAGGGAAGAGGAGAGAAGGAAAAGGCACCACCATCTGTTTGAGGGAAAAGAGAGGAGGATCAGTGGTACCTCGCTGCCTAGCAAGAGATGAGATTTGGCTCTGGTTGGTGGTTGTGTGACTGCCAATGCCTCACCAACTGTAACAGGAAGGATCTTTCCTCTGCTTTTGCAATGAAGAAACCTGCTCTCAATCCTGTGAAGTTCAGTAATTTCTCTCTGGGATGAGGAGGGAAGGAGGAGAGCAGAAAGAAGTTGCAGTGGCTGGTATGGTCTAACTCTTGAGTATCAGCATCACCAGCATCTCCTTCTGTAACTGCTCACAGCTGCAGAAGCAAGCAACCCTAATGATTACTTCTAATACCCGACAGATCACAGACCTACCCAAGTATGCACAAGGTCCATAATAATTTTATAGGAAGATATTGGCAGGAAAAGTACTATGGGATGTTTCAATTTATGCTATCCTGACAGAAAACATATATTTGTATATGTAGCTCTGCTGCAGACTGATAAACAGCACATGTTGTTTCCAAGTGAAGGTTTTCAGGGTAGGCAACAAGATCTGAAGTTCTTCTTTGAGAGTCTATATTGATAAGCCACTTAATGCTGAAAAAATATGGAGTGATATCCCACTTACAAGTGATAGTAAGGAGATTATAATGTTTCTGAATTTCTAAAGCCTACCAAATTCCCACCCCACAACCTTGTAGGCCATATGTATTTAACTTGGCTTACTTAAATGGATTCACAGAAGCCTACAATTTGCTACATAACTTCCTTTATAAAACCTGAAATGCTCACACACTTTTTTTTTCCTTTGCTCTCTAAGTGAGAAACAGTTTTACTCTTGTGGATTTGGAAGGCTTTTTATGAAATTGATGATATAGGAGAAAAGATTATTTTTATAAAGCCAGGGTCCCTTGTGTTGCTGTGGTTTTGATTAGTGTATGAGCTTTGAGACAGACTTCATGGTGAGTGACTTGTTTAAATGCTACTTAGTTTTTAATATTTCATTTGTTGCCTTTAGAGAAAGTGAGATGTCCATAGGAGCTACGATTAACATTCTTTACTGCGTTCCCAAAGGTTTACTTCTGTAAGAGAGATTATTGATTGTGACTCTTTGAAGGAGAATTGGCCAAAAATAATCCTTCTTGACAGGATTTCTTCTTGGGATAGGACATGAGAGGGGCCAGTTTAACAAAAATAACAAACACAGTCACAAATGAAACAGAATTTGTTTCAATCTCACGAAGGAATTCTGTGGTTTTGCTAGTTCTAATAATACATCACCTTGCTGTGCAAAGTCTGCCTCTCACCACAGGGTGGTAGGGGAAAAGCTGCTTTTTTCATACCAGGAGCCTTTTACATCAGCAAATACACAATATTATGTTCCTCAAGAATTAGTGCTTTGTTAGGTTGACAGAGGAAAGAGGGGAATTAAAGTTCTCTGTCTAGGAACAAGGTCTACTTTGATGAATCACAAATTGTGGTAGATTGGCAGAATTGGCCTGTGAGGCAGAGGCACAATGTTCAGAGCATTCAATTCATTTTCATATGTCATTATGTGCACTGGAGATTGTCTTGAGGGATCTGTTCAAGGCAGACAGAGTTCTTCCTTCAAAAGTACACAATAAAATGTGGCAGGTTGGAGAGGGTTGTGGTTTTTTCTTCAAAAGACTCAGAGAGGACTGGCAGAATGGTGAGCAAAGTCAAATCCCTTGAGACAAAAGGAGACACAGCTTCCTAATTTCTTAACATGATGCACATTTCTGAAACAGCAAAATCAGGAGAGGCTGTGGAATTAAAACTCCTACCTCTGGGTCCAAGAGGTCCTGCTGGTCCTGAGCTAGGTTAGCACCATTATAATGATTTCTTTAGACTTACAAATACTGCCTCAGATACTAATCTTTCTCCCCCTACCCTTTTCAGTTATCTGCAATAAATAGCACAGGAAAAGTGCTGCAGATCTTGGGCTATTTTAAGCTTTTTGTGACACCCACAGGGAGGAAGAGAGGAGGAAATCCAGGCAAATGTGGAGGTGTAGTTTCCTCAAGATGAGTTTCTGTTGCTTCTGTGAGAATCAAACACTGCTGTGAATAGAGGGACAACCCAAAATATCAGTTCTGTGCCCTGAAAAGGCTTGGGCTCTGCATTGGACTCCAGGATCCTACATAGAGGTCAACTTGGGCACCAGGGGAGCTGTGCTGCAGGAACCTCTGCTTTCTCAGAGCAGATCACAAGAGATGCCAATAACAGTGGCAAACCATTGGTTACAGGCTCTGAGCTTCACCATTTTCAAAGATTGCCCTCCCAGTGCAAAAGCCTCTGAGTGAAAAAGCTGTTCTGTGTGGGTTCCTCATGCTGTCCTTCCCATGCAAGGATGGGTTTCTAGGAATTTGCTGAACCTTATGAAGAAATCCCTAATTCAGAAAGCTTGAGAGATAAAATGTGGAGCATCTTCTTCATAAGCCCTTATTTATTAGGGGGACTGTACACTGTTAGTCTATTGCTGTCCTACCTATTGCAGGCTCTGCTAAAGCAGGTTTTGTGATTAAAAACAATTTTTCTGGGCACATTTGTTTTAGGTAAGAAACTGTCCAGTGAACATCACTGGGTAGTTGTGATAGAAATGAGTCACTCCCACATATTCAGTAAGTGCAGTGATTTCCAAACCCAGGCTTGCAGGGTTTTTTTAAAAGTAGCTATTTGCCTCCTGTTTGCACTGAGTTTGGTTAATGTTCACTCTCCTTTGACATAGGAGCACAACAGAGGGAAGCAGATGCTGTGCATGTATCTGAGGCCTTTTTATCCCAGGTACACCAAAGAGAAACAAATCATTACTGTTCAAAAGGACAGATCACTTCCAGCAAAGGCTTCAGCATGCCATCATGTCTCTGCTCTTGCCCAAAAGTACTTGCTTCACCTGCCCTCACATAACCCCTTTCTAAGTTGTTTCATGAAATCTTGGATCTTATTTCTTTCTGATTCTTCACTATTACCCTCACTCATTCCCTCAGTAACTCCCAGTGCTTTTCATCCAATCCCTGTTGTTTATTTTGGATAAATAACATCCAGTTATTCTGCTCACAGAGCTCTGTTCCATTTAACCTTTTCTTTCTCCATTATAGCTTCTCTCTTTTATGCTTTAAATTGCTCCCTGAATCCTGTGGAAAAGTCTGTTGCAGGGAGGAAAAGGAATACTTTGTTCACCAAATCTGGGCTGTGGTGGGCAGGATGTAAGGGTTTAAAACTAGCAGCAGAAACTTCCTCCTAGCCTCATGCTAAGAGGTCAGGACAGAAAGAATTAGAGAAAATTACTTAGGGAGGTAGATCTTAAAAAATAGAATAATAATTAAGAAAAAAAAAAAGACAGAAATTTTGAGTCCTGGTCCAAGTATAGATCTCTTATGGTCTTCTCTTCAGCCCTGTTTTCTGTAAATCCATAATTCATCCAGAAATCCTTTTCAACTTCTTCTCACCTGCTGTGAATTCTTTTTTTGCACTTTCCCCCAATACTCTGTGGCCTGTTCAGTGTATCTTTTGTGGCATTGACTGTATCTATATAGTCATATGGATTTATTATTATAAATCCTTGCATGAGACTAACGCTTGCAATACAAAGCTTTTATATCCGTGAGCAGCAGATCTTTGATTGATCAAGAAAATAGCAAGATATGTTACAGAAAGAAGAAAATCTGTCATTTGGTAGAGATATTTCTAGGTTTTTTTATAAAATATTTGAGTCTTCCCATCACTGGCAATAAAATTCTAATCTACTTGTCTGTTAAAAAAAACATTTTAAAAAGACCAAATTAGCAAGATCCTTTTTTAACTTCTACTGACAGAACCCTTTACATACATTTTCCTTGAAATTTATTGCTTCAACATTTCTCGTACTCTGAAGTCTTCACCTAAAGCTACTTAAGAGTATTTATGATTAAAATAATACTAGAATTACACTGAAGTATTGAAGAGGCAAGCAATGAGTATTTTATATGCATATATGCAATTTTGAAATTGTTATATGAACAGACTATATGACAATACAGCATAATGATGCATTGTATAGCAGTTATTAAATGTACTATATTTTGCTGTGTTATTTTATTACATTTACAGAACAGTTGTGTAAGAGTGATAATTCCTATTTAATCCTTGAATCTTGTTCCTGTCATGACTTATGCTTGGTATAAATATAATCCTTACTCCACTGAAAATAAGAATTTTTGGTCAGTTTTATTCAGGTATTTAAAATCTATTTCCACTTGAACTCAGGTTGAAAACTGAACTGAAATTAATTTTTCAGTGGGACAGAATGCCCTAAAAAATTCCAATTTGAGGTCTTTAATTTCAAAGTCCTCTTAAAAAGTTTGGATATTCCTGGTCTGAAATGCTTGTCTTGCCCTTGTTGAAGGAAGAGGACCTGTTGCCACTTAGTTCTCTGTGACATTAATCTCAGCCTGCCTGGCAAGCTGTGGGACCCCATGGGACATGTGTTGAGAAGCTGAAGTTCTCTGTTCACCCCTTGGCTCTGGGCAGGACAGCCTGGGCCTCTTGCAGTGCCTTGGATTGGGATGCAGTGAAAAACCAACAGCACATCTCACATTGCCATGGGGAAAGTGTAGCCTGGCCAGCTGTGACTCTGTGGTGTGTGCTGGCCTGGCTGGGTCAGGGAAGCATTCTTGGTTAAAAATTACTATTTTTGGTTTGCTTTGTTTTGTTGCATTGGTTATTTTTAACTCAAACCAGCTCTTCAGTCTGCTGCACATCACCCCATGAAGAGCTGTTCTGGCACAGACAAGGCACAGCCTGGTGTGGCACAGGGAACAGCAAAGGGAGGGAGCTGCCTGCACTGGCACCAGGATGGAGGGAATGGTCACCAGACTCTGGCAATGGTTCCCTTTCTCCCAGCAGGCTGTTTGCAGAATAGGTAGGGGGGATGAAGGGAGGCTAACTTGAACTTGTGTTTGAACAAAGGCTGGAGTGCTGAAAGTTGAGGATAAAGAAATAAATGACAACTTCTGGCTCATGCCTAATCCCATCCCACATCTTGAATGGACTTTGGAGCTAAGAGATGATGTGGTGGTGGTCTTTGATTGCATTTTTACATTCCTGACACCTTGCAGGACACATTCCCTGTCACCAAGTAAGAGGGTGGCACACCCACAGTGTCAGTGGGCTTCCCAGTCCCACGGTAGGTGTGGTGAGATCAGTGTTCCCTTGAAGTCAGTGGGCTGAACAAAGTGCATGAGAGCAGCACAAACCATTGCAGAGTGGTGTTTCTCTCATCTTGCTTTCCTTTGGCTTCTCAGTATTGGCCAGCTGCTGTGGAGTCGAGATGACGTTTGCAGCAGAGGGATCTGGAGAAGGAGGCTGTGCTCCTGGTCTTTGCCTGTGTTCTTCCCAAAGGGTGGGAAGCACAGAAGGAGAAAAGCTTCCCAGAGAAGCAGCAACAAGGAATTGCCTTAGAAAAGCCAAGTCTGAAGTCTGGAAGTTTAGTAAATATTTGCTTTTGTACCTTGAGGCCAGCGATGTTTAAAATGTGAAAATGTTTTTCTTACCCCGAGGCCAAAGGAGTTTGTGCTTTGATTTAAACATTCATTCTGGTTTGTATTTAAGCCACCACAAAGTAAACTATCACCCAAGCAGGGCTCTCAAAAACACTCATTGTGCATCCACCCTCTGGCTTCTATTTTATCACAAGTGATGAAGGATTGGAATTTAATAAGGGATAAGCTGTGGAGCTGGCCCAGAGGGTTAGCACAGCCAGCTGGGCTCCAGTGTCTGCAAAGGACTTTCACCCAGCAGGTTTCTCTGAGCTTTGGAAATTCTGCATCACTGTGCAGCAGTCAAGGAGCTGCACAGATGAGCTCCCTAGGGAGCCTCCCCCAGACCCTCTCAGCCAAGGCAGGTTGCTATTGAGAGAAAGCTCTGGGAAAAAGAAATCTTTTCCAGCCAAATGGATCCCATCAAATAGGAACATGTTTGGCCATTCTACTGGGTCCTCCTGCAAACCTGAATTGTGAGAAGATCCATTCCTCATGCACAGTCCATCTGCCTTTCTGAGGAGCTCCAGAGCAGTAAGCATGGGCTGCAGCCTTTGGTTTGCATTTATTGACCTTAAAGAAATCCCTTTGACTTCAGTTGTGATGTCAGATGAGTGCTGAGTGCTAATTTCAAACCCCTCTGTGAAAGTAGCTCTGCATTGCTGACAGCAGCCTTGTCTAATAGTTACAGTAGTCCCTGTGTGTCAAAACTGAAGTGTTTTATAGGTCACCTATCACCTGTAACTGTGGGACTGAGTCTCTTCCTCTGTTACAGCATGGCAATCTGGAAAATGGGTAATGTTTTGTTACCTCAGGAATGGTTTTGCAGGACTGATAAAATGTCTGCAAAATCTTTAAAAAGAAAGATTGCTCTTTAAAAAAAAAATTATTAAGCTGTTTATCTATTATTCCAGTTCTTTATACACTGAAAAAAAAAAAAGGAAAATGAAAAAACCTTTATCACTTTTCTACCATAGTCCTCAAAGCTTCAGTGTAAAAGCATGTCTCTTACATTAACAGGAGGAAGTAGAAAGCAAGGAAAATAATTGTACAGTGGTGAAGACTTTCACCATCACCAGACTGAGATTAAGCACTATCCTGGGTAGTGCTGGTGTTGTATCCCTTTTAAATCCATGCCACTGAGAAATTACAGCTGGTCTCATACCAATTCAAAATGGGTGCAGATGAACCCTTGACATTTTTGTTTTAAATCTGTAGTAATACATTTTTCAATCTAAATGATTGCTGGCTTCTTGAATTGGATTTGAGAGTGACTGTACTGGATAGAAAAGCCAGTACTGAGCTTGCTTAGACCACTGCTGAGGATTTGTTTGGGAACCACCATAAGACAAGGTGCTTTTACAAGGCAGGAGATGCAGGTGTGGGATCCAGCCACACAGAGCATTCAGGCTGAGCACTCAAAGCACCTGGGCAAATGAGGAGTTATTCCTGAGCACTGCACCAGCTGTAGGCATGTTGCTGTCTGCTGGATTTGGAGGCTGCCAAGGAAGCCAGGAGAGAACAAAATGCTGTTCTCTGGTGTCAGCTGACTAGGAACAGAAGAAAATGGAAAGGCACAGGTTACACTACCTTACTTCAGCAGTGACAGTTTTCAGTCTTTATGGAAATGCTTTATGCACTGTCATTTTGCAGATCTCTCTGGCTGCCTGTGCCCATGGCCATACTTTTCTTTTATGGTGTATTGTTCTGCTTCCCTTCTATTTTTTTTTCTTGCTGTCCTGCAGCAATTCTAATGTGTGCTGTCTCATGATTTGAAGGTTACATCTGCTGCCCATGAAATTTTGGGATCGCAGAATCTGTACTACACTAAAAGATGAATTTGGAAGGTAACTGACCAACAGATTGATTGTTTAACAGTGTTCAAAAGCTACACACACCATTTTAGGCCAATGTTAAAATAGCCAAGTACCACTGGCTGTGGCTTTCCTTAGGCTCAGTCACTTATTTTAGTGCAGTTCAGAGGTACACCCAGTCTTCTGCTGCTGATAACCCAGAGGTTCTGAATGTAAAGACGTCACTGCAATCTCAAATACCAGCACATATTTATAGCATCTGTCTCAGCAGAGTTTCCTTTCTTCCCTACAATTATTTGAAGGCTGTAAGCCAACTCCAACACCCACAGAGAACTAATTTAAATCAAGATTTAAATCACCAAGTAGGAAATCTTGGTTTTAATAATACATTTGATCTCTTTTTGCAGTAGTAAGTTATGCTAGATATTTTTTTGAAATAAAAGTTAGCTTTCATGGGTTGGTAGCCATTAGAACACCCAAAGGGGGCCTACAAAAAAGCTGGAGAGTGGCTTTTTACCTTTTTACCTATCCTTTACCAAGGATAAAGTGTAGGGATAGGACAAGGAGAAATGGCTTTAAACTGCAAGAGGGTAGATTTAGATCAGATAATAGGAAGAATGAGAAGTTATTTCACTGTGAAAGTGGAGAGGCACTGGAACAGGGAGAAGCTGAGGATGCTCCATCCCTGGAAGTGTTCAAGGCCAGATTGGATCAAAGGAGTGACCTGGTCTAGTGGAAGGTGTCCCTGTCCAGGGTGGGGATGTTGGAACTGGGTGGTCTGTCCCTTCCAACCCAAACCATTCTGAGATTCTGTGAATAGTAACAAAAGATAGCACAGTGAGGTCTTTTTTCTTGTTAACCAAAAGTATTTCTCTATGAATATTTATTATGTTGATAAATTAATGATCACTTTATCATATTCTTAATTTTGTCATATTTTTAATTGGAAAATGAAGCATGGTTCATTTTTTTCTAGATTTTTCCCCTTGTTTTTATGAATCTATAATTGAATGAAAACTAGAATTCAATAAAAAATCCCCAAATAGCTTAATATTCCCTTTGTTAACCAAATAAAATATATTAAGTGATATAAGAAAATAAAAACCTACATTCTTTTTTAGCTTAAAAGCAACTAACTGGTTTGTTACTATGAATAATTAAGTTATCAGTCACTGAAGTAAGTCAGAGCAAAGAAATTGCAGAGCTTATTGTACTCATTTTTATTCATAGATTGGAGAGGGGGAAAAAAAGTCTTTTTAAAAAAAATTCTCTATGGATTCACAACAAGAAATTAACTTGTTAAATAGAACTGGTGGAATAAAATTAAATTAGTAAATATTTTGTATGTTCAAGGAGGCTACTGCTTCCAAATCTGCTTCCAAATTTTCGATTTCAGCAAATTTTTGTCCTAGGGAATCCACCTAATTCACCTGACTAAAACCTACCCAGTACACCTGACAGGAACTTCAGCAGTAACAGTATGTTATTTTAAGAAATTATACCATTTTAGACCTTGCTATGAATTGTTTTAATTTCACATTTCATTTAAGTAAGATTTAAGTTTTTATTTCATGTAAAATTGTTTCATTTTTAAATGGCTGTGGTTTATTTTGTCCACTTTGTCAACTACGAGGGTGTGGAAACCCAGGGCACTGGGAATATTTCTCTGTCTGCTCTGGGGTGTCCTGACCCCCAGGAGAGCACTGACTTTGACCCTCATCCATGGAGAAACTTTCCTAAACTCCAGAATAGACTGGAATCCACTAAGGTGTGAAGTAGATTGTAGAGAGCAGTGTAGGTGTGTCACTTGGTGAGAAATTGAGGTTTTGGGAATTTTAGTATGTTGTGGATGGAAGCAAGATGGAGGGCACAGGGTGTTGTCCTGGGTTTCTTCTTCACCTTCTTCTTCCTCCTTCTCCATGGGTTTGGGTGGCATTTTGTAATTGGGCAGAAAAGTCCCCATGGCAGCTCTTTGGGATCAGTTATTGGGGTAAAAGGGAAAATAATCCAGGTGTCAGTTCTTCATTGGATAATTTAGTCTTGAAAGACCTTGGAACAAGAGATTGTTGGCCATTTTGTGCCAGCTAATGAAAAGCTGCCAAACTCACAGTAGTGAGACTGTTTTACTGATAAGAAATAATAAACACCTGAGCCTGAACATGAACTGCTGTCTCAAGTGCCTTCAATCCTGACCCAGAGAAACCCACAGCTGGGACCCCCACACCAGGGCATGTAGAAAAGGCAGTGGCTTGTGTTCTGCACAGCCCCACTAATTCAACTTGTGCAGGTTGTGAATTGGCACAAATTGTGTGCTCTGAAACCCAGCAGACTGCATGAAGATGACATGGAAACCTCATTCTCCAGATGGAGGAGGGTATTTTGGGCTCCTGCTCTGGCCAGGAATTCCCCAGGCTGAGAAACATCCATGTCTGGCAGGAGCAGCATGTGGCATCATCCCTGCTCAAGATCTGGTTTTTCCTCTGTGTAAGGTAGAAGGAAGGGGGTAGAGGTGAGAGCAGCAAATAACAGCTGAGGCATAGGGCATTTCTCAGGGAATTAATGGTCAGCTTGGCTTAGTGGTCTCCCAGTTTGCTTTGGGCCATCAAATCTTCCCAGCTCCTGGTTTATCCCCAGGAATGCCCTGTTCTCAGTTCTCATTGTGGGGAGTGTGAATCAACAACATTCTGCATCTGCTCAATGTACTGAAGACAAGAATGGAAGGTGGTAAATTTCACTTGATTGTGAAAATCTGCCATATTTTCATCCAGAAACCTTTTGTTCTTCCTCTTACCACTGATCAATTGTGCTGAAAAAGAATTCCTCATCCATAAAGTGATGCCAGAGGATACAGACAAAATGCCTCATCCCTTCACTCCAAGGTCTTTTCACTTTAATTTTTCCTCCCCCAGAAGCCCATTTGCAGGTTGTTTTACACCTGGGTGGATTTTAGAATATGGCCAGTGCTTCACCTTAACTAAAAGGAAGTCATTTGGCAGGTAGCTGAGTGTTGTGTTGTAGACAGGGGTTGCTGAGCAAGAGTCCCACTCACAACATCTGCTTTGCTGCTGGACAGGCACAGAAGTTTAAAAGTGAGAGCAGAAAACCCTTTTGACATAAAAGGAAGATGAGGAGTGATGGGCCCCTCTGAACAAGTGTCTTTGCTGCAGGAATATATGTAATCTGAATATATAATCAAGACTGAGTTTTTTGTAGAGCAACTCATATACAGGTAAAAGGACAATATCTCTTGGTTTGGGGTAACACTGGGGTATTTTGGCTCTTCACCTGTCATTTATTTAACACAATTTTGAGCTGTATATTGTGGGTGTTAGACCCAACACACCCTGAGCTCCACTGTAAAATGCAGTCCCTCTTGCCTGAGGTAAGTTGAATTCAAAATTTTATATGTGAGTATTCTAATTTTGGCATGCACAGATTCCACATATAGCTGATCATAGTATGAAATTCCATGATGTTGCTATGGAAGAGCTCTGATTTGTTCTAGCCATGCACACTGCGAAAATCAATTTTTTCCCTCATAGGTTCTAGATGGAGCTGTACCCATGTTTGTGTGGATGAGTCCCAGTCAGTTCTGTGCGTTTGCTCAGGGACTATTTTTTCTTGGGGATGGTGTGGGCAGGCATCCCCCTCACCCCTGAGCCAAATACCTCCAAAGAGCAGAGCAGCAGAGCTGACTCTCTCCCAGACTGACTGGTTTGGTCTGAATGCGTGTCAAAGAGCTCAGGGGAGGCTGGAAATGCACAGATGGGTGCTGGAAAACTGCTCTGAACCACCTCCAAAGTCCCATGCTGGGGTAGAAGACTGAGTGATACAAAGACCTGCTAAGTAAAAGCAAAAGGCAGACACCATGTCTGCCTCCTTTTGAAAAGGAGTTGAAATATTTGTTCTTCCTTGTTTCCAGCACACTGGGAATGCTTGCCTGGTGTTGTTCTCTCTCGGCCAGTTGCTCTCCTGTCTGAGCAGACAAGCCTCAGATCAATTTTCTTCTTTTTTTTTTTTTTACTCAGTTTGTGGGCTGATCCAGGAGAACAGCATGGCTCTGTGTCTTTTTTGGCAGAGGTTCCAAGCCAGGCTCTGACAGCCTGGGTCTGGCTCACTGTTGGGTGCTGTGTGCTGCAGACAGATCCTAAACCAAAGTGTTCCCTGTCCAGTGCTGCTTCTGCAGAGGGGCTGCAGGCCAGCAGGGAATGTGGCAATGCTGCTCCTCAGGAGCTGCCTGCACGTTATTACCAGCACCATGATTCAGTCTCCCTCCTCTAGCAGCCCTAAGCACTCTTGTGGGTTTCAAAAGCCTCATATGACTTCTCTGATACTTGAGAAGTTGGGGAAGGAGAAAAGTGAAGCCAGAGAAGTTACATGTGTGGGAGGGAAGTTGAATTCTCATGAAAGAGACTTGGACATACATCTTCAGAGAATTTTTCTCAGATAGCAGCAGCTTTGACAGAAGTCCAGGATCCCCTGAACTGAAGTAGACACACTACTGTGGAAGAGGCCATGCATGACACACATCTGTCACCATGTTTTTACACAGAGTGTTCATACAAAGCAGAGTCTAAGAAAACTGGAAGTTTAGTACTGGTCTGTGCTCAGAATTTTCTGCAAGCACAAGGATATGTTATTCATCACCCTGCTGAGAGTCCAGGAGTACCTTTCTACATTTTTTGATATCGCACTTCCTCAGTTGGCCCAGATACAGAGGAAATTATATTGTTGTGAAAGAAAACTTTTCACTTTAAAAACAAAGCCAGCACCAATGTCCTCAGCAGTTTCCACATGCTCAACATTAGCTTCACCTTGTGTTTTGTGAAACTTGCTGTTGTGCTGGCAACATGAACAATGATCATTTATGTTTGCCTTTGGATCTCATGTAGATTAAACAGCAAAGCCCAAATCAAGAGAGAAATGGTTTCTTCTTCTGTATTTCACTATGCTTTTTAGTGATTGTCTAAGAAATAACAAGTCCTCTTTACCTTTTTCTTTTGAGGTTTGAACTTCTCCCTCTGTTTCTGTCATCTTGTGGGGGTCCCAGCTGTTGGTTTCTCTGGGTTTGGATTGAAGGCACTTGAGACAGCAGTTCATGTTTGGACTCAGGTGTTTATTATTTCTTATCAGTAAAACAGTCTCACTACTGTGAGTTTGGCAGCTTTTCATTAGAAGGCACAAAATGGCCAACAATCTCTTGTTCCAAGGTCTTTCAAGACTGAACTATCCAATGAAGAACTGACACCTGGATTATTTCATCTTTTACCCCAATAACTGATCCCAAAGAGCTGCCATGGGGACTTTTCTGCCCAATTACAAAATGCCACCCAAACCTATGGAGAAGGAGGAAGAAGAAGGTGAAGAAGAAACCCAGGACCACACCCTGTGCCCTCCATTTTGCTTCTATCCACAACATACTAAAAACCCCAAAACCTCAATTTCTCACCAAGTGACACACCTACACTGCTCTCTATAACCTATTTCTCACTTTTGTGAAATCTAGCCTATCGTGAAGTCCAGGACACTTTCTCCATGAGTGAGGGTCAAAGTCAGTGCTCTCCTGGGGGTCAGGGCACCCCAGAGCAAACAGAGAAATATTCCCAGTGCCCTGGGTTTCCACATCATCTCTCACATGTAAATGCACCAGGCTCTGTTGTTCTGGAAAGGAAGAACATTCTGTGTGTGCTACCCTAATGAATCCATGTGAACTGCCTGCTCTGCATTTGCCACAGGAGAGTCCCTGGGGGCAAGTGTGGAGCTGTGGTGCTGGCCAGGGCTTGACCTGTAAGTAGGGAAGGAGCTGGAACACTCAATGGCCAACAAACACAGGTTTTCTTGTCCCTGTCTCTTGCAAGGCAGCACAGAGGGGAGTTGGGGGATCCAGGATGCAAAGGGAAAAGCTGGGATCTGCAGCTGGATTCCAGTGGGCATTTGGCAAGGTTCCCTCCCTGGCTCCCTGGACAGGCCATGGAAGTACAGGTGCATTCTCCCTTTTTCAAGGCCACCTTTTCTCTTAGGTGCAGGTGAAAGTAGGGCTGTGTGTTTTTCCAGTGCTGTTACTCTGGGTAGGAGCATTTTCCCTCTGTCCATGAGTGTCCTGTGCTGGCATTTGCTCCATGGAATAACTGTGAAATCCACAGCATTTCTGCAGGCTCATCCAGTCCACCTTTTCTGCAGTTTTTCTGCAATTATATGGCTTCAGTTGTTAAAAGTGTGTGATGTATGTGTTTTGAGGAGGCAATTCCAGGACAAATCACAGAAGAAAGGCCCTGACTGTTAGCAGTTCTTGGAGTTTACCACTTTTCACCTCTGCTCCCTTGTATAAAAACAAAGCTTTAGATTTTCTTTCATATCAGAACATAAGAGTACTTTCATTTTTAAACAATAAATTATTTAAAATTTCTCTGCAGACAGCATTTTGAATACTTTAATAAAATATAATTTTTCCTCTGCAAGTCTCAAATCAAAAGCTGTTCCTTCCCCCTGTATTCCAGAGCTCTACATTTAAAATAAGAATGAACATGTTGAATTTGAAGAATTGTGGAGCTGAATTTTACTACAAGGCTTAGACTAACATATACATGATTTTAATATCTGGAAATGTGTGGTTTTCTTTTATCAGTTATGTAATGGTCTGCTATTAGCTATTTTATTCCTGTGCTAGACTGGGATACATTTATGAAATTCCTTAAGGTGAACTGAAAAAAAGAAAATGCAATGGACTAAAATGTTATGGTTATGTGCCACAAACAGCAAATTAGTACACAGAATTGAGAGTTTTAAAACCCCCACACTATTTAGGGACACATTGAGGGGGTATTGCTGTTGGATTAAAAATGTGTGCTCATTGCCCCAACTTTGCTGTCAGGCTCACAACACCCTCTAAACACGTGCTCTCAGATCCTCAGATTTTCAGCAGAAACTCTTTCATGTGAAAGGGAAAAAAAAAAAAAAAGTCAAGGAGACAGATTTTGGTTTCTGTTTATTTTTTTTAAGCTACAAAAAGATGGTTCTATAGAAGCCATATGAGTTTTATTCCTACACAGTCCCCTCCCGAGCATCGTCTGGGCTAGAGACAAAGGGCTGTGTTGCTTAGCAACCCCCCTAAAGCTCATCAACACAGCCTTGGTATTAATATTTATCCCCCCCCTTGCTTAAAAAAAAAAAAGCCTTACTCTGGAATTTGAAATGGGATCTGTCCTCCCTCTCTTTTGTGCAATTAAAGCAATACTGCTCACTTTTCCCAATAATGTTACTAGCTAAACCAAACAATTTCTGCCAGGAGGGCCAAATTCAGCTCTTGGGTGACTGACTGGAATGAAAGTTACATCAGGGATGAATTTCTAGTCAGTGTTTTGTAGTTTCCTTTAGATCACTGAAATCTCTAATTTCCATCTTCCCACCTATTTTTTTCTGAGTCCTCTCTTTCCATGCCTGTACCGAGGGGCTCCCTCTTGGCTGCATCCTCCTCACTGCCTCCAGCAGCTCTGGTGTCCTCAGTGGGGCACTGGCAGGGCTGGAGGGGGTTTCCTGCAGCCTCTGGGGGCACCCAGGCACCAGGACAGGTGCTGAACAAATACCAGGGTGAAAAAAAATCCAGGGAACAGAACAGAAAGCTCAGCTACCCACACTGGGACTAACCAGGACCTGGCTGCTCCTTGGCAAAATGATTCTCTGCACCAGCAAGAGCCCTGTGCACAGCACCAGTCCCTTTACAGCCCATTTTTGAGAATTTCAGTGGAATGTAATTAGCACACAGACTAGAGAAAATGTCTCTGGAGGGAGCAAAGCAAATTATTCAATATTGCCCCCAAACAGGGAAATATTCAGAATAGGCTCTGGCTTTCTGTTTGTGTTAAATGGCCATGAGATCTGGGGATATTCACTTTTCTGCCCTTCAGCCTTTCCAGAGAAGCACCACCAGAAATACAGATCTGAGTCTACAGTCCAGGCAGTGCATTGTCATCATATAAACTTGTCATGGTATCAGAACACTGTGGTTACACTGGGATTTGGTGTGAAAGTAGAAGCAGGATGGAAAGAAGACATCTGGAGCTACAACTTATTATGCTGAGAGTGCTGAGAAAAGGGCACATAAGTGCCTAAAATAGGGCTTGGTGCTTAAAGTTTTGGTCACATTTTCTATCTCCAAAATCCTGGCCACAAAATGTGATGCTCTGCAAGGCACAGGTTCTTTCTGGAGTAAGCTGGGGTGTATGAGGCTGCTGGGAAAGACACTGAAGGATGAGGAAAGAACTGTAATTCTGGAAGCAATTTCTTTTCAAAATCATTTTCCTTTGGGGGCAGAAAGGAAATTATTTTAAGGTCAGGAGCAGATGTGTATGGAAAACTAATTGCAAATGTGATAAAGAAGGAGAAGTGCAGGGTCCTTCAAACAGAAGCAGCAACTCTGTAAACAGCAATATTGACTTCAGGCTCCAGCAGTGTCTTAATACTATATACATTCTTTTTTTTTCATAACTTCTACCTCTCCTGTCATGCCAAGCAATAATAAGAACTGTTTACTAATATCAGGGAGACAGGAGACCACAAAGACTTCTGCTTGTTAGGCTGCTCTGGAATGGAGAGAACATCTTACAGATGCTTCACTGCCAGTTCCAGTCTGCTCTTCCAGGCTGTGAGTATGGACCATACCTCAGGCCCACACTTGCCCTGGAAGGTCACACCAAGACTTGTCATGTGGACTTTTCTGGGCCTGTAAACTCAGTGCAGGGCTCTTTAGAACAACGTTAATTCCACTTGGCCAGATCCTCAGCTGGAGCCAGCCAATACACCCATTGCTTTCATCATCACTCTCTGTGACAGCCAGGAATCATCAGTTCTTTATATCTTAAAAAAAAAAAAAAAAATCTTTCATAGAAGTCCTGAAATCTGAAAACTTTTTACTTTTGATTGGATTAACCTTCATTCAAAAGAAAATCAGCTTTCAGCCTCTATAAACCAGATCTCCTTTTGATTCCACTCATTTTTCACTGGTTTTGCCCTTGTGAATCTCCTTTAGGATTAGGAGATTTACACTGATATAAGAACAAGAAGATACAGGGCCATTAAGTGGTCCTGGCATTTAGAGCCAAAAGGTGTGTGCGAGTCCAGGTGCAGGTAGATCTCAGCACAGGGGGTAGAAATACAGGAGAGGAGAGAAGGGGAGTGGGGCAGATGTGAGCAAACTGAGTGGGAGCTGTGCAAGAGGCTCAGCCACTTGGAGAGCAGTAGAAGCATCTCCTCTTTTTCCAGCTGTTGATGATTCAGGCTCACCTTTGCTCTCACATCACTCAGCTCTAAGCAGACACCATCTTTTGGATCCAGTGGTGGCAGTGAGCAAGTACTCTTTAGCACCTTGCTGGAAGACTTTAAACCCTTTCTTGACAGGTTGGACAGGAAAACAGCTTTTGTGAACTTCCCCTGTTTTACTTTGGGCAATGAAACTCAGCCCAGTTGTGCCTGACCTTTACTACACACAGAAGAGGCTGGCTGGTTGTTGCTGTAGATGCTCTGTTAGTGCTGCCTTTATGCCAAATCAGCTACAGCATCTTGAGAAGATCCAGAGCAGCACTTCCAAGGGTAACTGGTGTAATTGGCTTTGTCCTGCTGAGTTTAGCTCTTTAAATGACACTTTAGGAGAGCAGCTGTTTCTCATTTACTTCCTCCTCTCTCTCTCTCTCTCTTTTTTTTTTTTTTTTTTTTTTTTTTTTTTTTTTTTTTTTTTTTTTTTTTTTCTGACAGGAGTTAGTACTGCTGCTCATCCTGATTCCTGATCTCCTGAGAAGATTCTCATCTTCTCTGTGACAGGAGCTCCTTTTGTGCACTGGACATTTACTTCTGAACTATTTTAATTTAAAACAGTGCTGGTGAAAAGCAGGGGTAATAGCTCTGTGAGCCTGCCTTTAGTGCAAAAGACTGGATCAAGCCTGAGCTGGGAAAGAGCAAATTTCCTTACCTTTTGTTGGTCTCTCTCAAAACCACCTGAGGCAGCAAGAACTTGTTCATTCTTCTTTAAGTCCAACTGGAACACTGCATTTTCCACTGGGACCAGTAAGGTCCATGTTTCCATGTTGCCAGATTGGCTGGATTCAGTGACCACCAGTCAGGACATCTGGGCTCCCAGTAACCCGGGAAGAGATCCTATCTGACCACCACGTGCTGCTCATTTTCACCTCATCTGGCCACCCAAGGGCTGAAAGGTTTTGTGTTTGCAAACCTTTCCCTCTCATGGTGATCTCCCTTCCTCAGCACTTGCACATCCAGCAGGTTTTGAGTTAGGCAAAATCCTCAGCTTTGGTTTCCTTTGGTTTTGAGCTTCTAAAATCACTTGTGCCAAGTAGAAGAGGGTTTTTTTTTGTCCCAAAGAAACAATACTTACCATGTGTAAAATGCTTTTCACCTGTCTAACAAACCTTTCTAACAAACTCAGTTAACTAATTAATCCTTGCAATATCCCTGGAAGGAAAGCAAACATTATCTCACTTTTACACACAGGGAAACCAAGGCAGAAAGGTGAATTGCTCAAGGCTGGTGAAAGATTTAGTGCTGCAGTCAGTTTTATAAACACAGGGGGTTTCTGGCTCCTGGTCCTGCAAGCAGGCAATGAGACCAAGTCTCCAGAGGATAAACCAGGCTAGAAGGCACAACCTTCCCCTTGCAGCAGTGGTGCTGCTCTGGGGTCTGCAGAGGCTGAGGCTCACAGCTAGGGAGAGGTGAGGGAAGGGCAAGCACTGTTCTGGATTGAGCCCCATCCCTTTCTAACTGTGCCCCACCACTGTCCCAAAGACAAAACAAGCTGCATGACACGTAGAGCAAATGGAGCTGCAGAATGCTGCAAGAGCTCAAAGGAGTTTTGGGTCAGCTGTGGCAAACCAGAGTAATTTGGATGCAGTGTGGAAGACATCTCCTGCATCTCCTGCAAATGAGCCCCCGTGTGATGGAGATGTGATTTGCTGTGCCTGTCATCAGGGGGAATAAACAAGAATATTCATCTGCCTATCTTTTATGAGTATTCCATCTCAGGAAAGGCTGTGAGCAACTTTCCTGGTAAGTATTTTGTGCTCACTCTGCTTAAAACAGTTCCACTTGTTCCAGAATTACACTGGGTGAGGGAGCAGCCTTATCACAGCACTAGACAAGTTCTGGAATCACTGACAATGTTCTGAACAGAGAATCTGATCCAACTTCAGAACTGCTCAAGCTTTCTGCTGCTGTCTCGAGCACAGGGTCGGCCAAAAATATCTGTCTCTGGACCAGCTGAGAGAGGAAAATTAGAACATCTGGGCAGCAAGGAAACTTTGCTGTGTTGTTAGCCAGCACTGTCAAAGGCACTGCTCTAGGGAAGGTTGTACCTTTCCAGAGCTTCAGCCTTGCTATTAATATTGAGCATTCCTGCTCTTTCTGAGACAAAGAATTGGTGACTGAGGAATCAACACTACCCCTCCAAACTCACCAAAATGTTTTCATAACTACTGTGTCTATGCTTTAAAACAAAACAAAAACAGCTCCAAAAATATGGCAAGTGAGTGCCAATAATTTTTATTTCTGCACTGAAGCAAATTCTTCTGAGCATTTTGTGAGAGAAGGACAAGAGAGGACAATCCATCAGTGCAGAGTACATCAACATATTAAAAAAATGCAAGTAGTGGGGAAAGCTTTTAATTTGAATGATATCAGTGCCCACAAGCATGACAATAATTAAAGGTCTGCCAGCATGGCTATTATACATTCTGGTTTAGTGCATTTAATATCTCAGCTGCTTCAAATCACATCAGCCTGATGGCTGGCAAGCATGTTTCCACTCTGGATGCAAATCAAACTCTCACACACCATTCTGAAGCCTCACTTTAAAGGTAGGACTTTTTTTGCATCAGGACAGGCTGTCCTTGGTCCTTGCAGCTCTGTAATGCTGGTACTCTTCCACTGCCTGAGAAAAGGGAGAATAAATTATTCTCCTTACAGCTAGACTGAAGTGTTGTCATATATACCCTACTTCAGGGCAATTTTTCCAGCTCTCAGAACTCTCTTTCTCCCCTGGCAGGTGTGTGTGCTGTGATCTGTCAGGGGTGCTCCCTCCCTTTTGGATTGTAGGGAGGGTAAAGGAGGGGCTGTGGTCCCTTCCCTCCTCTGCAGCCCTGGGCTGGTGCCTGGCAGGGCAGATTGTGCTCCACAGCTTGCTGTGGGTGGGCTGACAGCCAGGCTGCAGCCAGCTCTGATGGGGCAGGAGAGCAACCCAGGGGTTTCATTGATCTCCTGGTGCTTCTGTGCTGAGTTATTCCTGCAGAGCCCCAGGAGCTCCTCAGGAAGCAGCACTGGCACAGCCCCAGGGTGGATGAGAGCAGATGATGGCTTTTGCAAACAGCCATTTCCAACACTCCCAAAAACAAGGCAACAACTTATTTTATTTTCATTTGGAGGGGAGATAAAAATTAAAACACAACAAAGAGAGAGCCTAGCAAGCAATGTAGCTTGCATCACCGTGAATACTCCACTTCCATGTGCCCCACTCCCTTTCCCTCTGCCTGCCTTCCCTTTCAGCCCATAACCTCAGGAGGGCAGGAGCTGTCTCTCACTGGGTGTTTATGCAGATCTGAGCACAACGGGGCCTTGATCCTCCCTGGCTCCCTCTGATGCTACTGCAGCACAGCCGAGGAGGAGGTTTTAGACAGAGATGGCTGCAAGCTTCAGCTTGTAAGAGATTGAAAGTGCCCCGGAGGTCAGGGGGGAGGTGACACATCCTGAGACCTTGGGAACATTAAGGAGTGGAACAATTAGCTGGCTGGAGGTTGGCAAGGAGAGTGCTGGATCTGAAGCCACCAAGCAAAAGTGTGACCTTGTTAGGATTAAAAAATGGAGAGCTCAAGGGGGTACAGAAGGGAGAGTGGGAGGTCAAATGAAGGATACAGACAGGCAGATACAAAGGTTAAAAAATCCAATGGCAGTTTTCTTTGCCAGTTTCACATCTGCTGTTGTACTGACTTGGTCTCTTGGAAATCACATTGGAGCAGTTTTTTCTCTTAACAGACATGGTAAATGGTGGTGCATGTACTTCTAGACCATTGTAAATGCAGGGTAAAGTACAAAAGCATTTCAGGGAAATGTGATTTGCAGTGGAGCAGGAGAGAATGCACTGCAGATTCGTATCACGGCAGTTGAGGTGCAAAACTCCTCTCTTTTAGGGGTCAAATATTTCATAAGCTATGCTGATTTGACCACTCAGGGCAGTTTTGTTTGGAGGATGCTGTCCTGTGTGGATTCACTCTGCTTGGAGGAGGTGTGAATTCATACTGCAGCCTCTCCCTTCAGCGGGGACTGCTCCTTTGCATACACATTTTGGAGGCTGATTAGTCCTAAAGCCTTCTATACCCTACCAAATTGTTCAAAAGCTATTGGGAATAGGTGTCCACCTTAGCAATTTAGTGTTCTGGGGGGTTCTTGGTATAAATTCTCCTTCTGTCCTTACTTTGAATCTTGCAGTTTCACTCAAGCATCCATCTGATCCCAGCTGTGACCAGCTCAGGCCATTTCCCACCTGCTGGAACCAAGGCTGGAGTCCTGAGGTGCCACCCAGGGTGCTGCACTCACAGAGCAGACAGAGCTGCCAGCTGCTGGTGCTCTGAATTTGTGTGAGGGGCTGCGCCACAGGCTGCCCAGGCTTCACGGCTGGGAGAGGTGTGCTGTGAGCCTGTGGGTTTGGAACTGTGATGGAAGCCAAGTGAAGCAGCCTTAATCCCAGCTGGTTATGCCAATATGTTCACAGGGCATTTGAAATCAGGTAAGCTTTGTCTCCAGAAGACACAAACCCACACCAGCCCTGATCAAGTGCTGTTGGCTGGATTTAGTCATCAGCTATAATGAGTAGCTTGAAACAGCATCAGTTTTAGGGACCTGGTTTTAATTTTAATAAGAGTTTTGTTTTATGCTATCCACGTAATCATTACTTTAAATATTGCTGCCTGCCATTAATTGGTGACTGAGCTGCCTGCCTGGCCACCTCCTGCCAGTGCAGAGTGTGACACAGCCCTGGCTCCCTGCAGGACACCCAGCCAAACACAGCCTGAGAGGAGGCACATTTTACTGAGATCTGTACTCTGGAAGGAAACCAGACCAAACCCTTTCATTTGTGTTGTGCCCCTCATCCACAGAATCCTGTCTCGGGTTCTGAGTTGTTGAAATGGCTCCCGAGGTGTTGGAAAGTCTTTTTCCCAGACCCGAGATGGAAGAAGGAGTCAGGATTCCTTGGCTCTGGTTTTCAAAGTTGTTTATTTTCTGTTATCTATCACATTCTCTCTCTGACCTGCTGAGGTCTGTCCAGCAGGTCAGTCCGTGGCACACTGACCGCCCCTGGGGTGGTGTTATCTTTTTATACTAAAAGCTACGTGTACTTTATTTACAATAATTTCCCAATACCATCACCTTTGTTAGACAGTGTGTTCCTACTCTAAACCAATCCAGAAGTGCCACCATCACACAGAAGATGGAGGACAAGAAGAAGAAGAAAGGACACACCCAGATTCCTCCATCTTGCCTCTTGAACCCTCATTCTAAAAACCCCAAAATTCTACATTTTCACCCTGTGATAAATTCACTGACATTCTATTCAAACTCTTGTGGCTTGTAACTCCTCACACAGAGTTGGTAACTTCTTCCATGGGTTAAAGTGGAAGGCACAGGTGGTTTTGACTCCATGCCAAGGTCTCCAAGCCCCCTGCCAGGGTCTCAAGTCCTCCAGGGCAGCCAGAGGAATGTCCTGGGTTCTGACAATCCTGCTAGCCCAGCCTGGGCACTATTTGCAGTTACCACTGCTCTCCAGTGTCCTGGCCCAGACTCAGGATTATTCCTGCTCCTTTCCATCCCTTACTTACATCCATTGTGCTGGGAGCTGCCAGCACTGGAGGTGCCCTGAGCCTGCTTTCCATGTGTTCCACTCCTTTCCCACATTGTCCAGCTCTGATGGGAGCTCCTTTCCCCCTGCACCACCCATGGCCTGTGGGATCACACCAGATTGCCAGTTAATATCTGCAGAGAGACAAGTGTGAAACCTTATTTGGGAAAATGCCTCCAGAACCAGCATCTGGATCAGAGCACCTGGAAGAAGCAGTCTAGGAAAAACCCTCAAGCACAGGGGATGCTGGGCACCAAGCTGGCCTGGCACCAGCAGGATGATGCTGACACTCTCCATCAGTGTCTCACAACCTCAGCCACATCACTTGGGTGCTCTGGGCCACCAGAGGAGTCAGTGACCTCCAAAATTCCCCTCCACCCAGAGTTAGTCCAGAAGACTTGGGAAGGGTGCTGAGGAGGCTGGCTCAGGCTGTGTGTGGGAGGCAGTGGGTAAGGGAGGGGCTGGGGAGGAGCTGGAGTGGGAAGACAGATGGCCTGGGAAGGGATTCATCCCAAAAGGAAGGATGTACCAGAGCAGCCTGGGAGGGGGCCACAGCAGCAAGAGCAGTAGTGCAGGTTTTTTGCCAGAGAATAAAAGAAGGAGTTAGATTGATGTGCAGATATCACTGCTGGCAGATATGGTTCCCAGGGAGTTCCCAGAAGCACTATTAATAAATGACAATTTTTATGATACACTTTGCACTTCTGAGCCATTCTGATTCTCACTGCTTGCTTCAGTTTTGAAGAAACACCACCCCTAGAGTGCCACTTGGGCACCCATCTTTCTAATACACAAATTCACCCTCGTCTCCTTGTGTCTGCAGGTCACCTGGTCATTTTGGGGATAACTTCCATATCTTTAACATTTGTTCCTTGCATTTGCTTACACCCAGAGACGGGCTGCTAGAGGCTTGGGACAGCTGAAATGGGCAGAATCTGCTGGTTCCTGGGTGGTATGGGGATTTTTATACTCCCTTTAGGCATTAAATAGGGAAAAAAAAAAAATACCAAAAAAAACCAGGCCAGGCTAAACCAGCTCCACCCTTGTCTGGTCTGTGTCTCCCCACTGAACATCAAAGCTCCCCAGTGGCTTCCCATTCTGCAGGATAAAAAGTGACAGATTCACATGGACATCTTTGGAATAGAACACTTTTCCTTCACAGTTCATTTTTACTTTTGGAGTTGGTGATACCCAAATTTGATGTTTAGGAGCAGCAGGATGTGAAAGGATCAGTGTAGCCAGAGGTTCTTCTCCTGGGAAATGTCTGAGGAGCTGCCAAAAAAATTAAATCTAAAGCTCAGTAACTCTTACCTGAATGCTGGCCTTGAAGTCACATTAGGACACCACATTTGTGAGCTATATGCTTGTGATCCCAGAGTAACTTCCATTATTTCAGATGTAATGGTGAAGCCAAAGGGCAGCACAGCAGGGGAACAGGAAATTGATCCACTCTTCTGGACATATCCCCCTGTATCCCAGAACCTATGGGCATGGTCCAGATACTGCAGTGATAAATGCTTTGGAGATGTTTATAAGTTAGATGAGATTTGTGCTGTTCAGGGCAGAGTGGTGAATTCTGGAGCTCTGTTCCTTTAGAGTTTATGATTTGCACTGAGTTTACTGACCAGGACTTTTCTTTTCTCTTTTCTTTTCTTTTCTTTTCTTTTCTTTTCTTTTCTTTTCTTTTCTTTTCTTTTCTTTTCTTTTCTTTTCTTTTCTTTTCTTTTCTTTTCTTTTCTTTTCTTTTCTTTTCTTTTCGTCTCTTTTTGTCTCTTTTCGTCTCTTTTCGTCTCTTTTCGTCTCTTTTCTTTTCGTCTCTTTCTTTTTCTTTTTTCTTCCCTTCCCTTCCCTTCCCTTCCCTTCCCTTCCCAAACCTTCCCAAACCTTCCCAAACCTTCCCAAACCTTCCCAAACCTTCCCAAACCTTCCCAAACCTTCCCTTCCCAAACCTTCCCAAACCTTCCCTTCCCAAACCTTCCCAAACCTTCCCTTCCCAAACCTTCCCTTCCCAAACCTTCCCTTCCCAAACCTTCCCAAACCTTCCCTTCCCAAACCTTCCCTTCCCTTCCCAGAATTTTGCTCCAACAATTTGCTCTGAAAGCAAGTAGCCTTAAGAGTTTAACAGATCAAAATTTGTTTCATTTCTTAAATCCTTTTATTTATTTCTCTAGGTCACTAAGTAAAAATTCAGATCATCTAGAGTCACTTCCCTATCAGACAGGCATATTCAAATATTTAATGCCCAAGTTAAAGTACTCAAGCACTGTCTTTACATCAGGCTCCTGAGGCCTAGTCCTGCATAATCTGCATCTCCTTTTCAGAGCAATGCTTGGAAAAATCACCCCAGCATTTCTGTTCCCTTTATTGTTTATCTTATGGGTTAGATTAATGGCACCCTGTCAGTTATTTTGCCAAACTGAACCATCAGTTCAGAACTCCAAAACAGGCATGTGAAAAATGTCCACTAGTGTTTTCTATCTAAGATTAGGTTCTACCCTATCATCCAGGGTTAATTTAGGACCATTAATTATGTGTGAGTTGGCCATAAGTTTTCAGGCATGTATTATTTTATTACCTGATCACATAATTAAAATGTCACTTATCAAGGGACAAATTCTAATGAAGTTAAAAGCACCCTGATGACATATTATTATTTGACCTGTTATATAAGAGGATTATTTCTTGCCTGTTACTGATTGAGTTTCTTTGACAGCATGAAAATCACTGGTTTTCAATCAGCTTTTTCCTCAGAGAGGGGCCTGTACTACATCCTTCTTATTCCTTCCAAGAGCCCCTTTCACTGAGGTACACTGGGCTCCACTGGTTTTATACTCTGAGCTCATCAGCTTGTCCAGCTGCCAAAGAAGGGTGAAAGCTGTTGATCTGTGATAAAATGTGTGCAAAGAGGGTCAGGAGAAGGAGGTTATAATTGCAATGGTATCTGCTGAAGGTCACTCAAATTGAGCTCAGTCCAGCTGGAAGTGGAGGAACTGACTTAGAATACAAGAGAAAAATGTAAATTTCAACAAAGCAATGGCTAGGAAGGTGACAAAATAACCCATAACATTATTCTAAAGTATGTAAATACCACTGGAAGGAGGTGAATCTTGGGTGGGGCAAGATGTTAGTGAAGATTAACAAAGAGGAACTAGAAAAACACTGGTTTACTAGAAGTTGCTTCCTGCTGCTGCCACTGAGGGGGCAGATGAGTGGGGCTGGCTGGGAAGGGCTTTGTTGCTGCTCAGGTGCTCACAGGCTGGATGGATCATTGCCATTCCAGGTTCTGAAGCCTGACAAGCAGTTTTATCCAGGTACATGCTCAAAGTGCTCATTGGGAGTTACTGAAACAAGAACCCAATAAGATTTGCCGGGGTTTCACCAATATTGGTGACACTGAAGGAGGGTAGGCTTGGAGGAGGCATTAGGAAGAAATTTTTGACTGTGAGGGTGGTGAGGCACTGGCACAGGCTGCCCAGAGAAGCTGTGGATGCCCCATCCCTGGAAGGGTTCAGGTTGGATGGGGCTCTGAGCAACCTGGGCTAGGGGAAGGTGTCCCTTCCCTTGGCAGGGGGCTGGAACTGGGCGATCTTTAATCTCCCTTCCAACCCAAACCATTCTGTGATTCTGTGACTAAAGAAGGAAGGAAGGAAGCTGCAGTGGACAGACAGTGGAGTAGATTATCTCATTCTTTCTCCATCCCAGGTGATCATGTGGAGAGCAGGCAGGCTGTGCTGTGTAGTCTCCAAACCATGAAGGTGTGCATTAAACCAATGTGGCCACTGTAGAATGGAACAATACAGCAGCCCTAAGAGAGAGAACACGTGAAATGCTGCTGCTGCTTCCTTCAGTCTCATGGAAGTGGTGGGCTGTTTCTCAGGCCACCCTCCTACCCAGACTGGAGACACAACCTCTCTGAGAGGTGCAGGGATAACCGTGGTACTTGCCCCAACACCAGTGGTTCCAGAGTTTTGTTTCTTTAGTAGATGGAGCCTGGCAGTGACAAAAGTCATTTGCAGTGCAATAAGTACCTCTGTGTCCATCTGGCTTACTGACACCAGCATAAATTCAGAAATTTTCTGTGTTTTCTCTGGATCAGAGCTCAGCTAGGGGTGAGCACTGCCTTGGTCTGAACTGTGCTGCATCTTGCAGGAAAAGCTCTGACCACAAGATACCCAGCCCCTGTATGATTCAACCCCCCAGCTCCCTGAGAGTGTCAGGCTGTTTGCCTCCCATTCTTTCCATCCTCTGCTCTGAGTCCTTCCAGCCTCAGTGGAGTGGCACCCATGAGGCAAGCCCTGCTGTGGTGTCTCACTGCCAGATTAAATGTTAAATGGATGGTATGGAGGAGCAGTGAGGAGCAGGAATGCACTGCTACAGGATGCTCTGGTAACTCCAGGGGTCCAGGCTGCATTCAGCTTGAATCAGAACTTTGTTCCATACCTGGAGTGCCAGGACACTCAGGGTAGCCCCTTGCCTGCTGCTGCCAGCAGCATCCCTGCAGCCTCCAAGATCTGCTGGCTCTCAGGCACAGGTATGAAATCCCTTTGTGTGTCTGCCTGCACACAAAGGTTTGGTGGGGCTGCATCTGGCCACCAGCCAGGCTTCCCCTCTGCTTACCAGCCCCACTCTGACCTCACCTAGCTTCTACATCTCCTCTGCTCGCACAATATGGCAAAATTTGGATGCTGTTATCCACAGTAATGCAAAGTTTGACAAAGGCCTCACCCTGTGTTCCAGTGCCTTTCAGAGCCCTGAGACCTATATTGCACAAAAAGGAGCAAGGGCAGGGAACCACCTACAGCCACTTATTAGACGTTATCGATTTCTTTCCATTGTGAAAAGCACTCCCTTTTTCAAAAAGCCACCTTCCACCCCCTCCCCTGCAGCTATTGATTCCATAGACCAAAACAATAATGTGCACCTTGCTGCAGTGAACTTATGAATGTCTAATTTTGAACATGAAAATGTCACAGTCCTGCACTCATGGGCAGGGCTTTGAACTGAGATGTGTATCCTGTCTCTTCATCTGTGGTTTCCTGCAGGGGAACATTTACTCCCTCCAAAATTCACTATTAATTTAAGCATTGTTAATGATTCCCAGCCTCTCACTGGCAGAGAGAGGAGGATGCAATTGTCCATTTTGGCTCCCAGGAGGTCCTTGAATGGCTGTGACAAGCACCAATAATAGGACTTAGATAAAAAGAGAAGTTGCTAACTTTGTCCCAATGTATCATAGTTATAATTTCCTTGAAAGATGAAAGGATTGTTAAACTGCCTGGGAATACAAAGCAACTCTCCTCAGATTGAACTGAATCATCTTTGCCCATTTCAGCTGTATTGTTCCTTTTCTTATCTGTGCATTGTGGAGCCCTAATGTTTCTTGCAAGTAGCTTACTCTGAAACCCTTCCCCACAGATGCAGGTTTGTAGGGGATGTAGGTGCACTGAGAACCTGATCCCTGGAAATATTTAGATGCAGAAGGATGTAGAGATGCCCAGGGACAGTTTTCTCAAATTCTTAAAGTTTTAAATCCTCCTGGACTATGCTTTTCCATATAAGAATATCAAACTGCCAGTAAGATTCTGACCACAGTTCTGCTCATAGCTCCCCATTTTATAAGTAATTTCTGTAATATTATGTTCTCAATGCACATTATTGGATAAGTCTGGACTTTGACCTATTTAAAATCCTAAGATTCCTATAAGAAAACCAACTCATCCAAATTACAGTACTTCACTGTATGACCACTATATTTCTTTAAGATTACCATAAAGATTGATTCTGCTGGATATAAAAACATCTGTTTATGGGTAGGGAGAAATATCCCCATAACAACTTCAACAATTCTTATTTTATAATGACTAGGAACTTTTATTAGGCAAATAAGAGACATTTTGGATTCACTGCTACTTTCTATTTTAAGCTTCAGACAAAGGCTTGGCAGCTTTCAACCACTCAGGATGTAGCACTAGAGGATGCTGACAAGGGAAATTGCCAGTGTAGGAAATTATTTGTCCCCCGGGAGGGGAAGCCAAGGGAAAAAAGTTTACATTTTGGGTCTTTGCAATTGTAGAGTGAGGAAAGACTTGCACTAGGGTAAAGAAATTGAATGAGTCCTTAAAAGAAACTGGCTAAAGGCTCTTCCTTGGGTAAAAATCTGTAGCCTGTGCACATCAGAATTAAGAACCTAAGAAACTGTCAGGCAAGAGCTTGGAAAAAGCAGGAGAAAATAGGATAAGAAAATGACAATGCAGGAGAATAGTTTGGTTTAACTGTTGAGGAAGTAAAATGTGGGAGGCATTTCTGGGATAAGAAGCAAATTAAGTCAGAGAAATTCACTATGATGTGAGTTTGAAGCCCGTAATAGTTTTTGTGTTCCCATGAAAGACACCTGATCAGAGCAAACTGCTGTAGCCTGTCTTACTTCATGGATAATTTCTTTGTATTTAATTGCTTGTTTCACTCCTTGAAGACACTTTCTTCCCCTGGTATTTGTATGGGGTTGTCACTGTGTTAAAAAGTTGTACAGATTTCCAAAAGGAGGCTGTGTGTGCACATGCACGCTGTGTTTATGGGTAAGGCACACTTATCTAAATTAATTGTGTTATTATGCAGACTTAATTCAAAATACATTAGAGGAAGACATTATTCAACAACTAATAGATGTTATACCATCACCATATTCTAATGGGCTGATTAGCAATTTTATTGTGTTCAATTTGCAGTGTGGCAATTCCATGTCAGGTGGAAGAGCTATCAAAATGAGAAACTGCATTAAAATTAAAAACCAATAGTCCAAGTTTCAGCCTGGTGGAATGAGGAAGTGTGGTTACCCATGAGTCTGCCCTGGATACCCAGTAAAAACAAGCTATGGAAATCCTTGGATAAAGGTGAAGAAATTAGGTGTTTCTACTATTTCATACACAAAACCAGTAAATATGTCACTGGGGTTTTAGAGTTTCTTCTTTTGATCCTCTCATGAGAATAACACCAAAGAGTCATGACCCTGCACACTTCTTTTAGGAGGAGCTTTTGTCCTGCATTTGAAAACTTTTTGATTTGTCTGCTGCCTTCTGAAACACAGGGATGGAAGCAATAGTTTATTGTCCTTTGCCTCTCATTTTTCACCTATAAAACAGACACCTCTTAACTCACTGTCAAAAAAATGTAAGCTGGGAAAAGTATGAGGATTTTTCATGCATCCTGCTCAGTCCTTCACAGAGCCTGGGAAAGGCTCCTGCCTGGAAGCCAGCAGTAATTCTGAAGGGAATGAGTAACACTACTTTTCCACACCCAGATGAGAGAGAGAATCCTCTTCCCTCCTGAACCACGTCAGGGCCCCTGGTGGTGCTGTGGCTCCTCTGTGAGGAGGAGGTTGCCCAAGGGGCCCCCTGTTCCCAGCTCCTCCCAGTTTGCTTCCACACTGTTTGCACTGAGGCAGCTGATTGTGAAGCTGCATTTTGGCAGCCCGTGCCACTGAGCTGATCCCATTAGAAATAGCCCCCCCACCTAAGAACGAGGCAAGATGGATTTGCAGCAGGTGCAGACACTGCTGCCATCCTCAGCCCTTCTCTCTCTCTGGTGGAGCACTGGTTCTTCGTTTCTCTTCTGCTTTTGTTAAGGTTGAGATTGAAGTGCTCGAGATGATATTTTGTGTTCAGTCTCAGGTGTTTATTTCTTGTCTATATCACAGTCTTATAAGGTGTGAGTCCTGCAGTATTTCACTAACAAGGTATAAAATGGTTCACTATTTTTCTCTACAAGATTTTTTAAGGCTGAACTATTTAATTAAGAAATGATACTTAAATTATTTTTACTTTTAACTTAATAACTAACCACTCGTGTCCTGCAATGCAGACTTTTCTGTTTAATTATAAAATACTACTTGAACTCTTGAAGAGGAAGGTGAAGAAGGACTAGCTCCTGCTTTAAAACTTCTATCTTGCTTTATATATACTGCTATATTCTAAAACTTTAAACTCTAAGTTTTCTATCATGTGATATTACACACTTCTAATTAACTACACACTTATAATCTCAGTTCTATTATTTAATTTTGGACGCCTTCTCTATGGCCTCAGATCAAACGTAGTGTTCTCCTGGGGGTCACAGTTTGTCAGCACAGAAAGTCTAGAATTCTCAGCATCTGGTACTCCAGAAGTGGAGCATCTTGTTCCCTTAGCACAGGCACTGGCAACTTGCTATGGCACTGCCAGCCCCAGGGTGCTAAGGCAACCCAAAAATTACCAGCAGTTTAAATTAGTGCTTGAGCTGTAAACTCAGGTGTGACTTTGCTGTCAGTTCAGCTGGACCAGTGACTGATGGACTAAAGAGAGTGCCCCTTCTCCCAGCCAGGAGCTCCTGCCACCCATGGGGTGGGACAGGGTGCCTTGCTGAGCTGGTGGAAGATCTTTTTCTCCTTTTGCTTCCAGCTCCATCATCATCCAGCTCCCATTCCCTGTGGGTTGCAGGGATTGCAGCAAATGTGGGGAGGCACTGGGAAATCACAGCTGGACTGGAGGAAGGCAGGGCCATCCCTTTGGGAGGGAATGTGAGCTTAGGTCAGTTTAATCCATTTTGTCTTGAGAAAGCTTTGGAGAGGACCACCAGCCCACTCATTGAGTTCTGAGTGATGGTGACTGCCAGCCAAAGGCCATGGCAGACAGATGGGACAAGGACTGCCTCAGTCCTGGCCATTAAACCCACCAGAAGGGATAAGACAACTCCCAGGAATACACATGAGCAGCCAAAAGGTTGGGGGGGTTGCTTGTGTCACTGAATTTTTTTTTTACTGTTTATTTTTACAAATGCATACACTTTGGGGATTTTATCTTGTAAAGGCAGTGGAGGAACATCCCACCTGAGATGGCTGTGACTTCTAGGGATGAAAAACTTTTGGAACCCTGCCTGGCTGAGTCCTGCTGAGCTGGGCTCCCTGCAGCAGGCTGAAGGCAGTGTGAAATGCTGCCCAGTGCAAGGGACACTGCTTTACAACCCCTCAGCAAACTGCAGTGGAGGGTGCAGTGCTGTGAAGCATTGGGTGTCCTGTTCTTGGGAAAGCCTCAGGTAGAGAGGGACGTGACACATCTGAGCACACTCACACACTTTTGTTACAGTCCTATTTCTGCAAAAATGATGAACAGACTAAAGCAAAAGCCTCAACAAACTGAGGACAAATTCTGTGAGCCAAAGTATGCTGAAGATCATGTGATATCTTTTTAAATCTTGTTTGGAACTAAAATATTCTGTTGAGTTGGGTTTTTTCTCCCCTCCCAACAGAAAACATGGTCTATTGTTACTTAAATAGCATATATTTCTGTAATAGCCTTTTAATGCAGAGCTGTTTTTCTTTAGGGCCTTGAATATATGCAAATGAAAATGAAGAAAAGAGCTGAAGTAGAAAGGAAGCACAGTAGTCTGGAAAAAACAGAGGGGCAAGTGACTGCAAAGATCAATGGGCAGAGCAAGCTTATTAGGCTTTTAGGGGAGGAAGGGGGGTTATTAAATACCTCATGTCTCCTCCTATGTGAATTAGCTGCCTTATTGCAGAGGCTCTGCAGAAGTCAGAATGTGTGAAGGAAGCAGCCTCCACTGAGATAAGTGATACAAATCAGAACGTTTCCATTCCCTCAGCTGTGATGCCATTCCAAAAGCACTGTTTAAATATGAATGGCATCCTGTTTATGTGTGTATTAGCAATATGTATGTCCATAAAGACCTGCAGAAATGCAAATATTTCTCTGCACACAAGTGTCTCCCACTGAGGCTGCCTGGAAAAGTAGCATCGGGACACAAATTGGTAACAATAAGTGCAGCTGAAGCCAATAATGGGGTAAAATACATATGCATGTGTGAGGAGTGTAAAACCTTGGCTCTGAACCATGTGCCTCTCAGAGCCTGGTGATACCAATTCCCCAGTGCCTCTGCCCCTGTGTCCTCAGTCGCAGGTGTGACCAGCGGATCCCTCCTTCTGCTTCCAACACCTTGGATGAGTGTCCATTTCACATGGCAGAGGCTGCCAGAGCAGATGGGCTAGAAACAGCTCCTGTTGCACAGGTTTAAGCAAATATAGCAATTATGCTGAAATTTGCTTGAAATGAAGATGCTGCTGAAACCCAGGAAAGGATGCACAAACAGAAAGGCTGCAGTGCAGTAATGAGTGGAGAGGTCCTGGCTGATCAATGAATACATCAGTGCAGCCCAGTTCACAGCAATATCCTGTTTAAAAGCCCAGGCTTTCAAGGAAGAGTTCAAGGAGAGAGAATTCCCAGTATGGAAGTCTACAGGTTTATGTGTTTGGTTATTTCTGCCACGTGGGAGGGTCATGGAAGGTCCCTGTAGTTAGGGTGGTTTTTTTCCAGCTCATCAGCTGTTTTAGTCTACTGTCCTTAGCTGTGCTGGAAATTCTGACTAGATAGATTTTGTTCCAGCCAAGAGCTTGCCAAAGCATTATTTGTGAACACTCATTCAGAGAAAACCTTAAGATTTGCCTCTAGTTGTTTTTCATCAGCATTTGCACCAGTGATACCACTGTGCAACCTGCCAGAGCGTTGGTGGAGAGCACAAGCCTTGCCAGGGTTCATGTGAAAGTGTCTGCTGGCAAGTTCACAGGGGAATTTTTTCCTGTCCCCCAATCTCTTTTTACTGGTTTTGCCATGGAAAGGGTAGAAACTGATCCTCAGAGAACATGCACGGTAGGGGATTTCTTCATATCGCATACCTCTGACTTCTCACCACCCCCTCCCAGGCTGCAGCAGATGACTCTTCCTGTGCCTTCATGCCAAGCTTCTACCAAAGTTCACACAGCCTTCAGAAAGCAGGCTGGAAACAGGTCATTAGACCACTTTGATAACAGTGAGAAGTGTCGTGCTTTTTTGGCTTAGCTGAGAACAGTTAACCAAGAGAATCTTCTGAGTGACATTTCTCTGGAGAACTCCCTGAAATCAATTATCTTCTAAGCATGGGTAATCTCAGCCAGGAGGCTGAGCCTCTGAGAAGCCAGGAGCTTTTCTTACAAAGAGAAAAATTAAACTATTTGCAGTAAAAATTCCGACACTTACAAGCCAAACTAGTTACAGAGGATACAGGTGCATCACTTTGTAATTAGTCTGTGTCTGTGTCAGTTTGCTTGGTCTATGTACAGCAGACCATCTTCTCACCCACAGTGAGGAATCTTTGGGGTTTTGCAGTGACAGGAATATTTTTGCTGCAACTTTTGTTGTTTACACCTGAAATTTTAATGAAATGGAAGCTTGGGGGAGGGGGGAAGGCTTGGGTTTTTTTCCCTTAAGCATTATCTTACTACCTTGATTCAGAAAACTTCCAAATTGTGCATATCTCCTGAAGACAGAATTAATAATCATCTGATCTGTCATGGGGAATTGACTGTCACTTTGACAAATGAGATATTAAACTCTGCCAGGCTGGAGAGCTGAGAGGGTTTGGGGTTTTAGCAGGTGCTGAGTGCTATTTTTGCTTCCTTCCCCAGTGTTTCTCAACCCAGCCTCCAAAATGTCCAACCCATGTAGCTGACTGGGAGTTTTGCTCAAGAACAGCAGGATCTGAAATGCTGCAGGCCAACACTAACTAAAATTCAGAGGCGTGACCAGCTCTAAAAGGGGCCAGATATTACAGCTAAGATGCTGCACTGTAAACAGAGAGACAGATAGGGCTACCTTTACCCTGGAAAATATTTTCTTTATTCCCATACCTGTATGTTTAATAACCCTGCTGTATCCTATATCTTATACATTATGCAGTAGTTTGTCTATATGGTGTTTCTCTTTGTGTGGAAAGAGTCAGCCCCTAGCAATTTACAGTAAACATGAATGTCCAGGGAAAAACTCCCTGAGAGGGGCTTGAAGGGTGCAATAATGCTGGGAGCACTTATCCTCTCTGTTACCTCAGACTGTGCTTAGGTGCTTTCCTCCTTGCCTAAGTACATTGATATATTTGTGGCAAAGCAGTAACAGGAATGTGCAGGATTGTGGGGTGCCTGATACCACAGAGGTACCTGGGATGGGGTCAGAGGGCAGGGTCCAACACATTTCACCAAGCACTGTGAGCCCCAAGCAGAGCAGAATGTGTCACTGCTCTGAGTCAGATCCTTTCCCAGTGTCTTGGTTTGTACAGACAGGTGCCTGCTAAGGAAGGCAGGAGCCTCCCCTGAAATGGAGAATGTAAACCCCCTCTCTCTGAATTGTTATAAATTTTAAATTAAGGGGCTCTCAGGCAAAAAAAATATGGGAGCCGGAAATAATAGTTCTTTAATAGGGAAGAAAAATAAAAGGATAAAATAAACATTGCAGTAAACTAAAACAACACTGACAGAGTCAGAACCCAACCTGACACCCTGTGGGTCAGGGTGCTGGTAGCAGTCCCATTGGAATTGTGGCTGCAGCCCTCCTGGAGTGTCAGGGATGGTTCTGTTGGAGCAGGGATCCTGTAGAAGGGTGTATTCTTCCTCTGAAGATCCAATGGAAGAGGCAGCTGCTCCTCTGGGAAGTCCAGTGGAGAAGCCATGCTGGTGTTCCAGAATCTCCAGATTCTATCCAGGTAGGAATGCTTGGCTCCTCCCTCTGGGCTCACATCTCCCAGTGGGATGCTGTAGTTCTTATCAGCCATGCAGGGACATTCAATAGCCTGTTATCAGCAGATGTCTCCCCAGAGGGAGGAGTGGTTGTGGAAGAGATGAGGCAAACTGCCCACTGAACAGAAGACAACTGCCATGCAGGTGGCAAATAGAACACATCTTGCCTTGCAACCCGGGACACCCAGGCTGACTCCTCTCATCCTTGCACTTGTCTTTGGCCCATGGAGCCAGTTTCAGTGCTGGCCAAACCCTGTATCCCTAAGGATGCTCCCCTGCTCTGAACACCTGCATCACCAGCTCTCTCTGCTCTCTCACATGCTGAGACATCGCCTTTGGTGGCAGCAACAACAGCATTTTCTGTCCCCAAGCTTTGAACATCCGCCAAGGACCAGAACTGCGGCACCCTGCCAGTGTGTGAAACTGGGAAGCTGGAGGTGTCCAAGGTTCACAGGCTGGGAAAGCAGCTGTACTCACACCCAAAGCTGAGCCCGCTGGTGAGGCAGAAGCTGAGCTACTGGCTCACTGCTGTGGGGCCAGGAGTCTGCACTTGTCTGTTCTGACATCCAGCCTCGAGCAGGTCACTGCCCTTTGGGATGCCCTGAGCCTGCTTGGCCAGGTGCTGCTGAATCAGGAGAGAGCCACCTCCCAAACTGCTGCTAAAGCCTCTCAAACTCACTGCTGTCCTGCCCAAAACCTCATTGCCCAGCAGCCTGGCTGCACTTTTGGCCAGGAGCACAGCAGGTTACAGCTGCTATGAGTCTGTCTCCAAACATGCACAGGAGTCAAGCAAAGCACCCACTAATAAAGCCCTGCTCTGAGGTTACCTTCACTTTTTTTTTTTTTTTTTTAATTTCCCTAACTACCTCACTGATTTTCTAGCATTTTTGGATGTCTTTTTCCAATTAAAACAAGCTTATATTCTTTGGGTCACTGAGCAAGATAGATTTCAGTGTCCCCTTGGAAAATTGGGCTTTTACACACTTTTCCTCAAGTTTTGGTCACAGATGGGATTTGGCTTCTTCTTTATTAACCAGCAGGTGTGTCTGGTGGGGCACCACAACCCTCTAGGTAGTGCTGCTGTGGGTGTAAGCTGTGGCTGGATTGTTGCTGCATTGGCCTGGAATTCTCTGAAAGAAAGTGAACTCTCTTGCTCCTCTCTTTCACTGCAAATTTTTATCCCAACTTGAGATAAGGCTCAAAGTCTGAAAGCTGAAATGATTTAATTACAGCTGTATAGGCAGCAAATGAGAGTGTGTTCTCAGTCACAACCCCTGCAGTTGAGATAATAGGAGAAATTCCATTATACCCTCCTTTTCTGTCTCAGGACAATCTGAATAAAATCTTTCACTCTATTAGAATGGCTGTAATTAAATCAGTGCAGTGCTCAGGATTTTAGGTACACCCCAAGTTGAGGGGCAGCCTCTGCAGAGAGCATTCCTGCCTCTGAAAGCTGCTATCATCAGACTAAAAAATCCTTCTGAAAACCAAAATTGTCAGTATACAATATACACTGGTATATTGCTCTTCATGAAGAACCCACATGAAATACTGAATCTTATTGGCCCCTGAAAAATGGCTATTATACATAGGCTGAAATCAAACCACAACTTCAGACAAAATGTGATGACTTTAAATAGTCAATCCAGCTGTCAAACATCTGCTAAATATGCAATGATTAAGGAAAAAAGTGTTTGTTTACATTTGTCTGAATACCTCTGCTTTCTCTGTTGCATGTGTCACGTTTTGAAGAAATTCCAACTCAGCTATTAATTTACCCCCTCAAATTTTAAGCTCACAGCTGTTTTCTGGTGGCTACAAGCTTCTGTGGAATGGTCTTTATTCAGCTTTCAGCTTTCCAGTGGGGTAAGAGTTAAGGAGGTAGGATCAGTCATGTTGGATGGGCTGTGAGGACCTGACAGAGTGAATGGCATCCCTCCCTGTAGGAGGAACTGATGGTCTTTAAGGTTCCTCCTAACCCAGACCATTCTGTGATTAATTCTGTGATTCCACAATTCCATAATTCTGTGGCTCTGTGATTCTGTGACTCTGTGATTCCACTACTATGATTCTCTGATTCTGTGACCTGTGGATGTGTTTTGAGGACCTGACAGAGTGAATGGCATCCCTCCCTGTAGGAGGAACTGATGGTCTTTAAGGTCCCTCCTAACCCAGGCCATTCTGTGATTAATTCTGTTATTCTGTGAATCTATGATTCCACAATTCTGTGATTCTGTGGCTCTGTGACTCTCTGATTCCACTGCTATGATTCTCTGATTCTATGACCTGTGCATGTGCTGGTCTCTCAGGTACCAGCCTGCACACCTGCCATGGTGATCCAGCACCCTCAGGGAGTTCCTCAGGACTGGGCTCTGCCTTGTTTGCATGTTGGTTTTACACTAAATGTGGAGAAAAGGGGAAGAGTCATGGGTTGGTGAGGGCTGCTGCTGTTGCTGGTTCTGCCCTGCCATGGACAATCTGCCTGCTCCTAACCTGATTAGTTTCTTATTCCAACACAGAATATTGGTACTGGGACTGGAACATGGCCATGATAACTTTATTTTTTTTCATTAAACTAAACAAATTAGTCTCAAAAGATGCATTGTGAGCCAAAAGGGGCATTACCATTTTTTTGCCAATTTTCTTATTGCTACTGTAAAAGTATGAGGAGATGCATAATGGGGATGTGGTTTAAAACCATGCCAGCAGAAGAATTGAGATGTTGTCCAAAATTAACAAATCCAAGTGTTATTTCTCCCAGAGGTTAGATGGTATAATTTTTAATTTTTTCCATCATATTTAGGTAGCTTTTTCCATAAACTCTGCAGGCAAGGAAACTTTTGAATAATTTTAGCCATTATTAAATTCAATTTTAAAGACACTTATCCAAGCATGGCTAGCACATACAGCAGGGTGAGGTTTATGCACTTTTATTGGACAGGTAGGAGGTGGTGTTTATTTTTCCTGGATTACAAGGAGTCTGGGTTTCAGGACATGTCCACAAACACCATTGTTCCTGGGGACAGTCAGCTGTGCATGTCCATGGATTTAGCATCCTCAGAGGCTGTTGCAGCCTGCAGAGAAAACACTGGAGGTTCCATCAAGATTAGGGACCAAGCCATGTGGCACCAAAACTATCTAAAGAAAGGAGCAAAGGAAAATGAGAATAAACACCTTGCTAAAGCTGTTCTCACATGTGAGGAAACAGATGATGATGCATGATGCACCTGTGCTGTTCACAGCTCTGTTTTCATTTAAAGTTTTCAGTCAGGTAGGTGGAGCAGTTTCTCCATCCTTCCAATAAAAAAAAAAAAAAAAAAAGGTTAATCTCAAACTTTATTGCATCTCCAGCCTCAAAATGCTGCCTTGTGTCAGCATGTGAATGACCAGAGCATTACTTCTTGTCACAGTGCCAGAAGGGCGGGAGGATGGTAAATTGAAGTTTGGTTTGTGATTGCCACGATGTTTTCCCCTCTGCTTACCCTGTGTTGACAATGGGTGTTTATGTCAGGTGAAAAGAGTCTGCAGATACGTCAGCATCTCACTTTTCTCTGTCCACCCAAATGCGTTGGCAAGTCAATTCATGAAAGCTAAATTATAAGCAGCACACCAGAGATGGGAAAGTCTTTATTGGATGAAACAGGCAGTGCAGGGCACGGCTCTGCCTGAGAACTTATCTGATGCCAGGCTGACAATATTCCTGCCCGCCGGAAATTACAAGTCTTTGAAAGGGGTATGTAGTGAAACAGGTGAAAAAGGCAGCACAAAAGACATCCTGTCTGCTCCAGAGTTATCACAGGTAGCTGCACCACACCATGTGACAACTGTGGAGGAAAGCCACCCGGAGCTGGAGGTATGCCAGCCTCCAGGACAGATCACAGAGGGAATCTGATCACAGTGCTGTGTCTGCTCTGGGGGGGTGTGACAAATCACAAAACAGGCGTGCAGGGTGACACCAGCACAATTAGTTTTCAAAACTCTCAGCGGTCACAGGGTGTACATACACAATTTTATCCAATTAACTAAAATTATTTTTGTGCATTGCGTGCCAGGGGTGTTTCTACAGCTCTGAGGGTGAAGACTGGAATGATCACTCTGGTTCAGCAGACTATTAGGGTTTGAAGCCCTGATTTAACAAGGCACTTCAACACAAGCATAAATTTAAACATTTGAGGAGTCCTGTTGTTGACAGTAGAACTACTTAGGTGCTTCAAGCTGAATAACTGCTCAAATGTTTTTCTGAACATGACAATGTTGAGCAAAGCAGCACAGATCTGGAGCTTTTACACCTCATGTCAGGCAGAGCAAACACCACTAATGAACACCAAGTCCCTGTCAAAAGGGTACCCTGCTCCTCCAGGGAAAAGGAAATTTTGAAGTGGTGCTGCTGTGTGGGAGCAAAGTCAGATCTGACTGTAATTCACTGCACATTTTTCCTTCCTGCAGAGACTGCCTCCCATCTCTTCTTTGGTAGCAGCTTTTTAGTAGAAACAAAACCCAAAAAAGTCACTCATAAACTAAGATCAAATTCTTTCAATTCTTGTGCAACTTCATTCAAATTACAGGCCACTGTGTGTTTGATCCCACTTAAGAGTTGGACTCATGATCCTATCCCTTCCACCTCAAAATATTCTGTGATTCTTGGGCTTCTGTGATTCTTAGGACATGTCCAAGATGGATTGATCCGCTGAGGAACCTTGGAGGCTGCAAAATCCAATGACAATTCATTTTTTGTTTCAACAGATTGAGTAGGAAGCCAGGGAGGGGCAGGGGTGGAACATTTCCATGGCTGATATTGCATCCATGAATCCAGCCCTTTGTTCAGCTGGGGGCTGCATGCTGACAAATGTGCTGCTTCCTGAAAGCCGTAACATCTTTGTCCTGTGTCCAGGTGCGGGAAGTAGGATCAGACTGGGGCAGCCTGTTTCAAAAAAGGGCTTGAGGGGTTTTTTTTTTAATCATTTTGAGATTAAGAAAGCAACCCAAAATCTCAAGACATGCATAAGATCAAAAGATCTCCAGCTCAAGAAAATGTTGGAGCCTCTTTTCATCCCCCAGCGAGCTATCTTTCTCCCCCACTGAAGCCTGCTTCAATCAGCTATTATCTATCCTTTTCCACAGACACTGCCTTGTTTATTCTTCCTGAAATCTTCATGAGCATCAGGTCTTCTGCAAGCCTCAGATGAGGTAGTTGTGTGTGTATTGAGATATGGTGTCAGCCTTCTCCTTGGCTGGACACGGGGCTGGTTCCGTGACACTCAGTTCGTCAGGAATGGTAATACCCTGAGTGCTGAGCTCTCACATATTGTCACTTTAGATCATTTCACCCTTGGATTGCCTCAAGACACAAGATAACACCCAGTCAGCCTCTCAGTTTCATGCAGCAGTTCCCAGTTTCAAAATCAATAGGAGGTAAGGGGAGGGTAGCTGTGTCCCATGGGATTTGACAGCTTGGTATTGAAGCACAGCACACACCTCTTAGCAAGAAATTGTGCTACTTGCCTTGAAATAAACTTTTTTTTTTTTTTTTTAATGTAGTGGTAGAGCTCAAAAATTTAAGGAAAAATACCTAGTGGGTGTTCTTTTAGAGAACAAAAGATTCTTTGAGGGTATTTTAAACAAGAATGGAGGAGCTTGGAAACAAAATACTGGATCACAAGTCTTAGACATGAGCTTAGACACTGCTCACAAAACTACTGAGGAAAGGCCGTTCTTGTCTCTCCACCTTGGTCTGATCATCCTCCCTGCAGAAAGCCACTTGTCTGACTTTCCTCCTGATTCAAACCTCATGAGCACTGCCCACAGCATTCTAGCAGGGTACCCAGCTGAGGTTTGAGATCTCCAGCACTTGGACCAACAAGTGTCTTCATTACTGCTTTTAAAGTCCTTTTTTAAATCTTTTCTCCTGTTATAATGGATGTTCAGGTGTTTTTTTCTGCTGAGTGCCATAGCTGTGCCAGGACATGAGAGCACAATTCTCTGGACCTCTTGGTGCCAGAGCTGCACCTGGCAGGGACTGACCAGATCCTGGTTATAATTTTTATTCCTAAATAAGCAGACAAAACTTGTAATATACCAAGTGTGTCATGCTCTGGAATTGTACTTTATCTGTTGAGCCATGATGGACCAAAGACTACTCCATGAAAAATAACAAGATGGTTTGGATATGTCAAAATTTCAACATTCCCTCTTTTTTTTTTTTTTTTTTTTTTTAATTAGGTCATAACTATTTCTCAAATTCAACTTGAAATGGAAAAAGATTTCCTTTGATCTGAAATTTCATTCCCCTTGAAATACACTTTTTTCTTTTCTTTTTTTTTTTTTTATCAGAAAGACAACAGGCCTCCAGAGAAGCAGCTAATAAGTTTTTACAGCTGTGGCTATTAAAGGACACAGCCACAGCCCAAGTAGGACCCAGCCCACAGTGAAGCCAGCACAAAGGCACTGAATTAAATGGGCCTTAGACAAGCATGGAGGTCTCTGCAGACAGCATATAACTGGATATCAGAAATAATATTTAACCAAGGTGAATCATTGCAAAAGATAAAAATCACACTCCTGCTTTGCCACCTAGCTGCTGGCCAGCCTTGGAGGATCAGACTCTGTTGTCAGAAAGCACTGGGCTGTAACTCCACTGCTCATCCAGGACACTGGTTATTCACCTGGGAAGGGACAGATGGGAATAGTTTCTTATCTTGCTGAGCAAGATTCTTCACAACAATGTCTGTGGTGAGTCTCAGCAGTCTTTGGGAGCACATGGGGTATCACTGTTCTGGTCTTAGGAGGATGAATGTTGGAGCAAAGGGGCCATTGTCTCCATCAGACCCAGCCTGTGCAGTGCCCTGTTCCACTCCTGTCCCAGCTCTGCTGTCAAGGGGCCATCTCCAGAGAAGAGCTGAACTTGCAGCATCCCTGGAAATCACAGAACCACAGAATGGATCAGTTGGGAGGGATCATCAGGGGTCATCTGGTCCCACCTCCCTTCTCAGGCAGGGCCATCCCTGAGCACACAGCACAGGATTGCGTCCAGATGTGCCTGGAGTATCTCCAGTGAGGGAGGTTCCACAGCCTCTCTGGACAATCAGTTCCAGTGCTTGATCACTGCACAGTGAAGGAATTCTTCCTCATGTTCAGGTGGAACTTCTGGCCATCAGTTCCTGCCCATTCCTCCTGCCCCATCGCTGGGCCCCATGGAGCAGAGCCTGGTCCATGCCCTGACCTCCGTGCACACACTGACAGACAGGGATGAGGGCCCCTCTCTGATATCTCCAGGCTGGACAGGCCCAGCTCCCTCAGCCTGTCCTCACTGAGATGCTTCAGTCCCCCCATCATCTTTGTCACCCTCCACTGGACCCAGTCCAGGAGCTCCATGTCTGTCCTGTCCTGCTGAGCCCAGAGCTGGACACAGCACTCCAGGTGATCCCCACCAGGGCTGAGCAGAGTGGCAGCATCCCCTCCCTGACCTGCTGGCAGTACTCTTCCTAATGCACCCCAGGATCCCATTGATCCTCTTGGCCCCAGGGACACGGTGCTGGCTCGGGGACAGCTCATTGTCCACCAGGACCCCCAGGTCCTTCTCCCCAGAGCTGCTTCCCAGCAGGTCAGTTCCAGCCTGTCCTGGTGCCTGGGATTGTTCTTCCCCAGTGCAGGACCCTGCATTTGCCCTTGCTGGATTTCAGGAGGTTCTCTGCCCATCTCTCCATCCTGTTGAGCTCCTTCCCAGGGCTGCAGGGCTCTCTGGGGTCCTGGCCCCTCCTCCCAGCCTTGTGTCACCAGAGAACTCACTGAGGAGGCATCTGCCCTCAGCCAAGTCCAGGGGCCCTCATCCCTGTCTGTCAGTGTTTGCAGGGAGGGTCAGGGCATGGACCAGGCTCTGCTCCGTGGGGCCCAGCAATGGGGCAGGAGGAATGGGCAGGAACTGATGCCCAGAAGTTCCACCTGAACATGAGGAAGAATTCCTTCACTGTGCAGTGACCAAGCACTGGAACTGATTGTCCAGAGAGGCTGTGGAGCCTCCCTCACTGGAGATATTCCAGACACATCTGGACACAATCCTGTGCTGTGTGCGCTGGGATGGCCCTGCCTGAGAAGGGAGGTGACACCAGTTTCTCTTCCCTCAGCCACCAACACCATCGCCCCATCACAGAAAGCCACCCAATTAGTCGGACATTATCATGCTCCCAGTGAAGCCCTGCTGGCTGTCCCAGTCCCCTCCTTACCTTCCACGTGTCTTAGCATTGTTTCCAGCAGGATCTGCTCCATGATCTTTCCAAGCACAGGGGTGACTCTGACTGCTCTGCATCACTTATTTTCCCTTCAGGAAGGTTGCCAAGACATCTTACTCCCACACAGCCATTGTCATTTCACTGGTCTTGAGCATGTCCGTTTCTGAGGTACAGTAAGAGTTAAATGTTGGAATTTCAGGACGGGACAGCTGCAGTGGGGGAGGATGCTCTGCTATGCAGGCACTTGCCATTAGATGTCTCCAGCCCCCTGGCCTTGGAAACAGAGGAGCCAAGCGTGACAATCGGTGGTAGCAGAAGGTGTAATTGGAAAGCTGGTCATTTATCCTCCTAGTTAGCAAGCAAGGGCTGGTGTGAGGTGTCCATTTGCTTGGGAAGGAGCTCTTGAACTGCAAACTAAACTTCTAAATCAAAGTTCTCTTTGACCTCTGGTGGACCTGGACTTTCTGAATGAAGCAGTCCAGTGCCCTGGTGGAAACAGAGAGTGGTGGAGCACATTCTGAGGTCAGAATGCTCTGCAAATTATGAACAGCAGCCTACAGAATTTGCTTCTCAATGGATGAGAAGGCTGCAGTTGTTTTTCTCCATTTAGTTTACTTATTTAAACAACACAATGGATTTTCCTTGTGTAATTAACAGGGATTTTTCAAAATAATAAATCTTCCACTTTCAAAAATACTTACCAAGCCAAGTAAAGCTAAGCAAAGCCAGCGTTATCTTAGTTTGGACTGGAACAGGATTTCAATATGGATCAGTTTGCTATTTCCATTTTCTATATGAGTAAAACAGCCCAGAGCAAAGTGAAATGACTTGCAATGGACACTGTGCAAGTTAATGGCAGAGTTGGATGCTCAGTCTGGTCAGTCTCTCTCTAATATTTCCAGGCAGCTGATCACAGAAGAGAATGACAAATGTCTTTGTGGTGGGCTCACTGAAAGTAATTAAGAATGGCAACACATGTTAAGATGAATTAAGATCTCAAAGGCAGCAACACAGATAGGAAAAACTGCAAAGCAGTGATTATATTTACTGTGATCACTTAGAGAAAACTCCTCTGAGCAGAAAGGTTTTGGTGAATTTGCCTCATGAACTTGCCTCAGGTGCTCAGCAAAACCTTGAGGGCCCAAAGCTGACTGGAAGAGTCAGAACAGCAGAACTAGACCAGCAGCAGACACTGGACGGGCTCCACCACCTCACACCACAAGTCTGTTTCCCCAAGAATGCCTGAAATGAGAGGTCTGGGAGTGGGAATAAGCCCATGGCAAAGGTCTGCTCTTTCCAGAAGGCTCTCCTGCTGCTCTGGCTGTGCCCAGGCAAAGGGAATTCTCACACCTGGACATTCATACTATGATGAGTCTGTACCATTTGCTTGGGCACCCCAGCCCAGCACAGAAGAGCCACAGGCACCAGCAACCCCCCTAAGGGCAGGTCCCTCATGGGCAGGCTCAGGCCAGTCCTGCTGTGTTTGGCTGCATCAGACTTTAATCACCAGCCATGAACAGCTGAAAGGCCACATAAATAAAGAAGATCTTCAAATTTTTCTGATAGTTACTGAACTTCTTTTAAAAAAAGTCAACAAAGACGAAGGAAGCAAATGCTAAATGTTTGAGATTTATGGTCTACATGATGACCTTCCTTTGAAAGAGTGTCAGTGTCATTCCCCTTGCTGGCTGAGTGCACACACACTGCCTCTGCAACAACCCCCAACCATTTCTTTCTAGTTTCACTTTTTCTCCACCCTGATTTATAAGAATGTGTCCTGTCCTCCTGTCTCAAGGAACACGTTGGACTTTTCAGTAAACATACACAATGCAGTTCCTTTTTTCCCAAGAGCCAAAAGGAAAAGGCTCCTCCAGACAAGATAAACAACCCACCCACCCATTCCCTCAAGCAAACACATCAGGGAAAAGATGACCAGCTTTGTGTTGTGCCCTGGAGGTTTCCAGCCTGATGTCTCCTGCAGTAGGGGGCTCTGTCAGGGCGGGCTGTCTCTTGAGAGTGCCCTGCCATGGGCCATCCCAGGCTGGGTCTGGGACTCTCAGACCCCCTCACCACGGAGACAGATGTTTTCCACCAGGGCAGTATAATGCCTGAAGAGCCAGGCATTACAGGCTGCTCTCCATGGCCTGCAGGAGCTGATCCTGTTCCTGTTGCACTGGTGTCAGGTGGTTTCTCTGGCTGATGGCTGAAACGTCTTTTAGACTAATAGCATGGCATGGTTTGGATTTAAAGAAAAAAAAATCCATTGACCTAGGGACCTTGAAACTTGTCAAATTTGTCTTACAACCTGACCCCAGGACCACTAAAGTCAGTTTAAAGTCCCCCTTTGATTCCACCAAACTTTAGATTGGCCCTTGGCAAATATTTCAATTAACCTTTGCCAGGTTCCATGTTTGTAATGAAATCTAAATTCATGTTAGTTTTGTGCAGCTCCCATTTCTATAACAAATGTTCTCCACTGCCTTGTTTCCAATAAAGAGATATCCTCAGGCCCTACAGCCTTAGATAAGAGATAAATCAGTGGCCACGTGGGACCTGTGTTTAGAAGGATGCCAGAGCAATGTCAGAAACCAGGTGGCTGTTTATCAGAAGATCCCAAAACCACTTTTCACCTCAGTCTGCTTATCCCTTTACCTCTGTAGAGGTACAGTCCTGTTATTGGAGTGCAGCACTGGCCTCACTGACCTGGTTACCTGAGGAGGGGGGAAAGAATTGCATGGAAGTAAGAAATGCCTCCAAGGCCAAAAACCAAGCAATGAGACACTCATCCAGGCTCAGACAGAGAAACAAGAGAACACAGGAGAACCGGGTGCCACCAGTCAAGGGGTAGAAGACAACTGTCTACATGGCAGCTCTTGAGCTGCAGAAAATGTGAGGTCATTCACACCAGCACAGACCTCTCTCATCTTCCACGAGGATGCAGAGATCTCAAATTATCCCACATTTGCCACCTCGCAAATCATCAGGGACAGTTGCCATGGATCAGCAGACACCTGATAACTTGTTACCCAGCAGTGAGTTCTTCATGTGTTCAAACTCGTGATCTCCATTGAGACTGAAAGGTGCTCTGCAATGTTTTGGAGTGTGCCAAGCTTTCTGTCTAGCACTCAAATGCTGTTTACCTCTCTTTGATGCCCCTTTATTGCTATTTATTTCTTAGAATACCTTCAAAATTGCAGCTCCTGCCATTTTTTTATTAACTGGAATTTCTTGTTATTCGCCTGCTGAGTGGAGTGATTATTTCAGAATACCCTTGGTGCTTGCCCCTCTCCTCACTGCAGCTTAAGGACTATCTTTTTGGAGGCTACTTTCTTTCTGGGATGGCTGTGTTTGGTGGTACCTCTGAGAGGGAATAAATTACTTCCAGATGGGCTGTGAAAACTGGTCCTTCAAAACACCAATATTAATCAGGCTCCAGCACTTGTCTTTTGTATTGCGGCTGCTTTCTCCCTCATCCCACCAGAACCAAGAGAGCTTAAATTAGCTTTCAAGGACACAAGTCCTACATCATTTTCACTTCCATTCAATTTTGTTTGCTTTCTGAACAGTGTTGGCTCAATAGCACCCTGGTATTCCCATCCAGTGCTTTCTCAAGATCAGTCTGCAGAGCACATCTTCTGATGACAACTTGGATTTTCGATTTGTCATCCACAAAGGGCTGTGATATGAAAGTAGTAACAAGCTTTGGTGCCTTCTAGAATAAAACCTTGCACAGGCAGAAGCCACAGGATGTGCCAGAGCAGAAAGGCAGGCTGGATAGTAGGGAGCATATGGGAGACCTGGAAAAATGGATTTGGAGCAAATGTAGCTTCCACGGCAACCAGAAGCAGTGTCAGGTCCTTGGGGTATGTTCTGCCAGGGAACCCTCTGATGATGATGAAGCTCAGATCTCACTGTCACAGAAGAGTTTCCTGAGGGCTGGAACAGTGTGGCACTTCAGTTGCCATCCTCACCCTTCTGCTTTGGAGTGCCATTTCAGTCCTGTGTGCCATGTTCAGCGTGGGTTTCCACAGAAGTAATTGTACATGCTAATAGTAAATGCCTCATGTTCTGCAGAGGGATGACTGAACACACTGAAATTCCTTGCTGAGGTGCAGTTTGGGTGCCTTTCTTTACCTGGCAGTCAACTGGTAAACTAGCACTGATATCAGCTGAACAAAAATTCTTTCCACTCAGAATTTAAAACCCCACCTCTTGAGGAGTGTGACAAATGTGGACTAAAAAGCCATCTTAGCTAGTAACACACTGCAAAAGATGGATTTAAGAAAAATATTATACTCTTTACCAACCCCAAGATAATTGTGTTGTGTTAGAGAATTCCTTTCAAGGAAAAAATTGGCTTGATGTAAGGCAAATCCTTATGTCTGACTCAGGGTGGTTAAAATAACAACAACAAAGCCCCTGTAAAGCAAGAACTGAAATAGAAGGACAAACAGGAGCAAAGGGCCAAAGCAAATGCAAAACATACAGAGCCTTGGAAAGTAGAAGAAAGCAGAAAAAGCCTATAAATACTTATGTCAATAAAACAAGCCACTGGTCCTCATTTAATTAGCAATTTTTATTAACAGTGGTTTGTTGACTTGTGCAGTGTTTACCTAGGGCCCACATAAAAAGCATTGCAGGAGACAGTGGCATTTTAATCCCCCTATTCCCAGTGTGGAAATGGAAGTGCTAAACTGGTCATTTGTGTCCATCAATAGATCAGGGGCAGAGAGATCACCAATCTTTGTATTTTCCTCGGGAGTCAGGACACAGGGGGGTACAGCCACGGGCCCAGCTGAGCTGCAGCTTGCAGAGAGGCAAGAGGTAAAACAACTTTGACAGATGTCATTTCATCTGTTGCACACGAATTCATAAGACCACAGCCAGCGAAACAACTGCTGGTTCCCAGATCCATCTCTTCCTGCCAGTGGTGCAGCAGGATACAAGCCCGAGGTCACATATTTTGTTTCCAATCTTTGAACTCAAAACCCGTTAATTATAAAGTCCTGTCTATATTTAAAATCTGGAATTCCATTCCAGCAAAGCAAATCTGCTGGAGATTTTAGGCTGGAGGTAAGGGGCCAGGACCCACCTCACCTGGTTTATTTACCAGTGTGCTGAGTAGTAGAGTGATATCTCTCTCTCTCTCTGTTGGCAAAACAGGAAACATGATCATTTATTTCAGCAGGTCCTTTCTAGAATTCAGAAAACATTGCTCTCTGCCCTATTTCTGCTCCCCTTAATCTAAGGTCAGGCAGGGGCTGAGCCACATCCAGAACTGTCTTTAAAGGTCAAAAAGAAGTGTTAGATGAGGCTGCTAAGAGTGACCCCGAGGGATCAGTGCACTGCTGGGGCTTGCTGGTCCCTCTCCACTCTTGCTAAGAGTGCTGTGCCTGCCCAAAAAAAGTCTGTGTTGCCAGGGACTCCCTGGTCACAGGGAGCTTGTGACACTGGCCATGGGTACAGGGCTTCCCCTCCATCCTCTCTGCCCCAGGTGAGCTGTGTAGGAGGTCAGCCAAAGCCACGTGTCCGGATGGTGTGGGAAGGGAGCAGGATGTTGTTTGCAGGGCTGGCCTGCACCCAGCAGTGGATCATCCCCGTTGCTGCTGCATCCTCAGCTGTGTGGACTGGAGGAATTAGTGCAGGGAAGGCTGGGGTGGCAGGAATGCAGCCTGGCTGGGCTACCTGCAACCCCTCATTAGTCAGACATTTCCAAGCCAGACGCCGGTGACTAAGTGGGTGTGGACTGAAATGCTCTTCCTGGTGAATGGGCTGGGCTCCAAGGGGCTGCCACGTGTCTGGGACAGCAGCCAGTCCCCTGCCTGGTGTGGGACAGCCCACTGGCAGGTCTGCTGGCACCTCACAGGGGGTTCTTGTGCCTGCCACATCCCAGCTCTCCTCCCATCACCCTCAGCATGCCGAGGTCTGTCTGTCCAGCCAAATCCAGCAAGGTTCCCTTGACACCTGCCTGCCCACCTGTGGCTCCTGGCTTTGCCCCAGGCTCACAGGTGGCACAGCCCTGGGATCCAAGGCTCTGGAGCCACCAGCACGGTTGTGCCTTCAGCCAGCCCAGAGCAGGCATCCATCCTTCACAGGGGCACCCCGTGCCTGATGCTGACATCTTTCCACTACCTCAAATAACACAGCTCTCACAGCTCAGCCCACTGCACTGGGCAATGAAAACAACTTTTTTTTCCATCTGACGGTTTCCTCAAGAATGAAGGAGACTGAGCTGTCCCTGGCTGCAGAAGCCAGAGTCAGAATTTCTGACTTGCTGCTGGGGCTGGGCTGGGTGTGAGGCATACCTGGTGGCTGATGGCATTAATGACCTTTACCTCCAGGAGCAGGGAGAGCAGGGATAACTCAGAAGAGGCTTTAATGGGTCGCCATAAATATAATGGGAGACTTGTAATCACATAATTATCTGTCTAATGCATCCATCCGTTGTACACACACTTCATTGATTACACACAAACACACACACACACGTAAGATAGATCTGCAATATGTATATATATATTTGTAAAATGCCTGACAGACAAATCATCCACGGATTGGAAGATTTATCCCACTTGTCACAGCTGTTCAGGCTGCTGTTTCCATTACAGCTATTCTTTTCCAGCTTGCCTAACTTTTTTCAATGTGGCACTTTTATGCTGGCATTTAAACGTTGTGTTTCAGCAGAGTCCAAAAGGAAAAATAGGAAGAGACCTCATTTGACCACTTTTACATTCACTGAAAATGAAAAATTACTTTTCTCACGTTATTGTGATAATAACAAACTCCTGTGCTCTGTCTGACTGATGATGAGACAATTTACCTGGCCGGCATTGTGATTCTCTCAGCAAAATAAAGCAAGAAACTTCTGTAACTCTCCCTGGTCCCAGCTGCCTCAGGGGAAAGGAAAGGGAAAAAAAGCAAATAAGACTATTTCCTTCCAAGGGAAGGAAAGAAAATGTATGCAAAAGAAAGAAACCTTTATGTCTGGTTTATTAGCACTATGTGTAAATATTCTCCAAGCTTGAAGCCTTTTCCTTCCTTCTTTTCAATAAGAAAGGTGGGTAGGGATTTTGTCTCCTTCCATGAGAAGACTTGAGCTGTTTCATTGTGGGTGGGGATGCCATTGCCCTGCTAACCCCCTGCTGCAATGCAGCATTGCCAGACAAACAGGAGAGCTGTGAGGGGTTGTGAGGACAGCGTGACACTAAGCTGAAAGTTTGAGACAGCACAGTTTCTAAAGGTTCATCTGTATATAAAAGGAAATAAACACTGATTTGGGTGATTACCAGTGTTACCAACACTGACAGAAAGATGTGGAAGTAGGGGTGCAAAGAGTTCCTCTCCCCCAGTGTGTGAGCTGGGCTGCTCTCTGTGCTGCCTTGAGCAGGAGCTGGAGCTCAGAGGGATGCTCAGCCTGCTCTGGAGAGCTTTAGGTCCAAAAGTTGTGCATGGGAAAAAACTGCAGGTGAGCCCATGGCCAAGATAACATTGTCTTAGAGCCTTAACTCTCACATTTCCCTCTCCTGTAGCCAAAAGCCAGAATTGCCAGGACAATAGCTGCAAGGCAGGAGATGTTGAGCCAAAGTTTGCTGAGGCTGAGCAAATATTTCTAACTTTGGGATCACTGTGTGTGTGTGTCCTGTGCTTTGCAATCCTCCCTGTGCAGCTGTGGCCAGTTGCTGATGAAGACAAGACAAGGGGTTAGAACAGAACAGAATAGAATATATAATTGAATATATTTCAATTGGAAGGGACCTGCAATGATGGTCTAGCCCAACTGCCTGACCAATTCAGATGGATCTCTGATATGACCTGTCACAGCAGGTCTTATTTTCTGACATGATATCTGTCAAATCTGGTTCCTCTCTGTTCAGGTATATTCCAGTATGCAAGGTGCCTGCCCAGTCCTTTTTAAACTACCTTGGAAAGGTGTGAAATTCCCCAAACTCCTCTGGGAAAAACAAGGTGATGTTACTGCTGCTGCCCCATGTACCAGGCAGTGCCTCCAGGACCAAGCTGGTGGCTGGCATCAGGAGGTTGGTCTTGCCATGAGGCTGCAGATGCTGAAAGCCAGGCTGAGGAAGAGGAGATCTGGGGGCTTTGAAGGCAGCATGGCATCAGTGCAGAAGGTTTGTGAGAGCTGAGGGTGGACAGATAGTGAGTTTGGGCTTTACTGTTGATTGCGAGCTGTTAGAGGATTGCCCTGATAAGAAAGAGGTTTCTGGTAAGCAGGAACAGATTGGATTTTTTATTTTTTTAAATAATTGGGCTTTCCTGACTTGAGCACATGTATCAATCTTTCCATGGTGTAAATTAGTCTTAGCTGGTGATTTAGACCTGCCAAAGGTCCCGTGCTGAAACAGTGCAGCCGAGGTGCAGCGATCACACAGCTCAGTGTGGCTGGATGGGATGGAACAGCTGCGTGGTCCTGGGGCTGGGATGGGCTGGAACAGCAGGGAGGAGGGCCAGCACTGGTCCCAGCAGGGCTTCTGCCCCTCCCGTGACACTGCTGTGTGTCTCTGGCATAAGAGCAGCATCATAAGGGAGGGTGCCACAGAGCTCCCAAACTGTGACCCTCTTCTGAAAGGGTGTCCCCTCCCCACCTGAGCTGTGGGCCATCAATCAGCCCTGCCAGCCCAGCCACACGCCCTGGCAGCTCCTGCGGGCTCCATCCGCTGGGGATGGGGCAGGGAGAGCCGGGGGTACCCCCGGGTGAGAGCCGGGACGTGCAGGAGCCTGATGCCAGCAGCCCCCCCTCCCTGGCTGTGGGATCTGGGAGTGCCCAGCAGCTTGCCTGGCATGCCCCGGTGCTGGCCACGTAGATAATCCCAGGGCAGGAGCCGTGCTTGAACTGCATGTGAACCGTAAATCCCCGCTCGGAAAGCCGAGGGCAGTTCCCGCTGGCGCGCCTGCTGCGGCCGCGCAGCCCGGCCCCGGCGCTGCCGCCCAGAGCAGCCGGCTCATTTAAATTGCTTTAGAAATGGGCCAAAGAACTCTGGCTCCAGCCTTCATCTGAGTAATAAATACACAATAAAGCAGCCTCGGTGGCGGAGGGAGGCCAAACAATCAACACTTCCAAAACGGGGAGGATGCTCTTGCTGAAAAGAGGTCGTCTTTTGTAATGTTTTAGCCCTTTTCTGCCCCTTTTAAGGATTTCTCCCGAAGGAGACGGAGTAGAGGCTATGTTTAGCCAGCTGTATGCCCAGATGGTCACAACACTTACGAACAACATCCCCTAGGAATAATTGTATTAAGTCTTCTTTGGATTTTATACTCTTGAGGGTTTTTTCGGTTTTTGGGTTTGGGTTAAAAAAAAAAAATTCTCTTGAATTAATGGTTTGGCACTTCTGCATTTGATTACTGTATTAAGAAACCAGCCAGTGCCTGACAGGCTTTTGTAACCAGCTCCAAATACAAGACATCACACAGAACTATGACTTCTTAATGAAAAGCTGGAAAGTGTATAATTGAGGCTGAGGTAGGGTGTGCTGACATGGCAGAAAGGATGTTTGAACCCTGCTATACCAGTATGCCCACATGGATTTAATTCCATACTCACCAGCCAGGTGAGGAGCTCCTCACACAGGGACAAGAAGAGCCATTGAAGAGTTTCCATCCTCCTGTTAAGCAGAGCACAAGGGAATGAATGTGTGCTCTATTTGGCTTGCAAATTTTACATCACCTATTGCATTTCCACTCACTTCTCTTTTTGGGGAGAGAGAAAGGAAAGCAACCAGAGAAGAGAAAGCAACCAAAGAAAAGAAAGCAACAAACAAGAGAGATCAATGAAGCATGGCAGAGCACTCTGCTGCACACACACTTTGCACCCACCTTGGGAGAAGGCAGGGAAGGGTACGGAGAGTGAGGGAATTAATGAAGGCAAAGCCACACTGTTCAGTTAAGGAATGTGCTGAGGGATGAGAGTGGTGGTGGGAACTAGCTAAAAACTTTCCAGGGAGACCATTTGGAAGGGTAGGTAAGTTTTAAAAGATGGCATGCACTTTCCTGGTGCATCCCAGTGGATCGTGAAGTGCTTGGCAGGAAAAAAAGCACTGCCCTCCTGTTAGCAAACTCCTGTCTGATAACACCCATTTTACAGACAGGGACACTGAGGCACAGAGAGGTTATTGCAAGGAGAAATTCACTTCTATTAGGGAAAGACAGATAACACCTGTAATTGCAGAGATCTGACCATAATAGCCAGGAGGCCCTTGCCCAAAAACTTACATTTCTATTTATTATTGCAGTGTTGGAAAAGCCATGAATAGAGACACAAAAAGGATCTGCAAAACATCCACCCCACACCAGGATCACCAAGAATTCTCTGCAACCCATCACAAACCATCATCAATGACCTGCAGCCATAAGTGTTATATTCAGTAAAAAGCAGCTGAAAAGGGCATGACTGGTGGTCTGGGTCCTTGTGATAGCAGGGAATGTATAAAATTGCTAAAACAGATGTGAACACTGCCTATTGCTCCAGTGAGATCTTGGACACCAAAGATGTCCTGCATGTAGTGCATGGGAAATTAGATCTGTGCTTCCCTGAAGCCATAGCAGCCTACAAAACATCACACCACAGGCAAAACCAGCTGTTCCTGGCCCAGGAGACCCCAGCAAAAGACAGCTGTCTGGTGTCAGAGGAACGGGAGCCTCGCTCTCTGCCTCATGTTTGGTAGCTGAACTCTGAGAAGCGGCTGCTGCAGGAGTGCCCAGGCTTGGCGTGAGCATGCCTCAGTCCCGAGAGGCTGCTCTGGCAGCTGGGAACAGCAAGACTGCAGCAGCAGCCTGTCAGTCCCTGCCATGGCCCTTGTTGGGATGCTGTGGGGGAGTTTGGCAGATGTGATTCCTGCACAGCCACTCCATTCCTCAAGACCCTGGTGGAATGGCTTTGCTGCCTCTCTCTGTTCCTGCACCCCTGCAGGCAGCTACAGCAAACCTCATAACTGAGGCTGCTGGCATTATCCTCCCACCACACACAGGATTCCTGTCTCTAAAACAGAGCAGGGATGAGATTAGCATCTTCTCCCTCTCTTGCTATGCCAGCTTTTGACAGACAGAGGGATGGGGGAGTAGAAAACGGGGTAAAGATAGAGCTGTGTGTTTTGATAGGAGTTGTCATTACCCTGATAGCAGTGAGGTTATGTGGGGACACAGTGGCTCTGACTTGCTGCATGCCACTGGCTGGAGGAAAGGGTGGCAGAGGAGCTCAGCATGGGGTGAAGGGGCTTTCCCTTAGCACAGACCATGGACTGCATGGGGACAACAAACCTCTGCCTCTGCTGGCACCATAAACATGAAATGCTCAAACCCCTGGAGACTCAGGTCACACGATTCATCCTACTGAATCCCACCGCCTGCAGGACCAGGCACAAACTTTAAGCCTGTTTAATGTATCATTCAGGAATGAAGCAGGTCACTTTTACTTGTCTTTTAGAAGACATGTTTTCATTGTATATGCTCCAAGTAGAGGCTGAAGATCCAGAAGCTATGGCCATGGAGTTTTGGCGTTCCCTCTCATCAGTTTGGTTAATTGCTCGTTTCATTTACTAGCTGGGTTTTTAACTTTCCTATGGATCACTTGGCTCTTGAAATTCCGTAAGCGCTGAAAGTCAGCAAATTTTGGGAAGTGTTCTCTGGAGGAAAGTCCTGGAACTTTTACAACAGGCATAATTTTCATTTGTGCAGGTTTAGTGCTCTCACAGAATAAATAAGCATTAACTATCCCACAACTGCGCCAAAATGCAGTCAGTTTGTGGCCTGCTGTGTGCTGCACTAGGAGCCTGAGCATTTTACTTTGCAGGCTAAATGCCTCTGTGAACAGAAATTGGGATCATTACTCAGGAGATACTTTCCAGATGAAACCTCACTCAAAAATAGCTATGCCTGAATTTAATACCTGTAATACCAAGACACTGGTATTTGCATTTAAACACTGACTTCAGTGTGAGGGAACTCATGTGGGAGAAAGGTGTATTTTTAACTAACCCTTCTAGCCACTGGGTGCCACTAGTGACTTGTTGGGTTGAGGGAAGGAAGAGCAGCTATCCTGAAACTTTAGGGGAGCAGCCCACACGTAAATCCTCACAATACATTAATACATAGGAAGTTGACCTTCAACTGATTCAATTTCCTTAAGAAGCATCCACCCTGTGTGTCTCTGATTTCCCTCTGTTCTAATTCCCCATGGCTGTATTTCAGTGCCAGGGTATCATTCAGGGTGCTGGGTCAGAGGCTGTGTGACCAGCTCTTGGAAAGCCTGATGAAGCAAGCTAAGCATTGAAGTTTATGCTTACATTTATGACAACTGAGCAGAGCCTTTGCAATCAGTGAAACTGCTCACGTCCTTACAGACAAGCACATATTTGACTGGATTAGTGCAAGAACTGACTGGAACTGAAGGCATGGCCAGCAAAGAAGCCCAGTGAGCTACTGCTCTTGCTGCTGGTTATCCTCTCCAAATTCATCCTTTGCAATGCAGATGCAATTCCAGACTCTCACATACGATACATATAATGACTGCTATTAGTTCTTAGCAGGGGGCAGGATCAGACCCCTGGGTTTAATGGTCTGCTTTCCATCTCTGTAATCCCCATCCCATCTCTCATTCTGCTTTTCACTTCAAAATTATTTTGCCTGCCTCGCCCTCCTCCATTCTTATTGTTTTGATGCTCCCTGCCACGATTTCTCCCAAGGCAGGATGGTGAGGCAGCTCATCTGCAACAGTCCATTTCCACAAATTGGCACATACAGGTGGAAATATGTACATGAGTTTATTCTACACCTGAAAACATACAGGGCAAAATAAACCCCTGGAATCTAGTTGAACACTGTACCTACAGAGAGAGCTCCGCTGTTTTATTATCTGATTTAAACCAGAGTGAATCAAGCTCTCTGTAGGGACAAGCCTTAACGAACCCGTAATTTGCACTTGTACACAAAACCCTACAAACCAGGCTGAAATAGAAACTGGGCCCTCAAATATAAAATCCAACAGAAGAACAGGTTTCTGGGGCCAATGAGCTTCTGTGTGTCAGCTGCCTCAGAGCAACAGCCTGGTGGCAAATGCCCTAAGCCAGTGGTACCTGCAGTGGGCATACCCTGTGTCTCCAGTGCGAGAGCAGGCACACCAGCACTGTATTGCCCTGGCTGATGTGCTGTAGATCACAATAAGAATGCCCACAGACCCCAGCTCACCTTCTTCTTTCTTTCCTCCAGTTCCAGGGCCATCCAAGTCCGGAGATGGCTCTGCTTGCCCTCCCTGTGGTCGCCCTGCCCTCGCTGCTGCTGCTCCCACGCTCCCCTCTGTATGTCACTCACACGTCTCTCCCCACTTAGAGCTGTCTTCTGCTTCCTGCTGCCAAGAACTGTCTCTATTTGAGACTCCATTTCCAACCCATGATTACCAGGAGCCTTCCTCTCATCTCATCTCGTGTCTCTTCAGCTCTTTCTCACTCTTCACTTCTTCATCTGCATTTTATTTTGGTCTGTGAGCGCGTGCTCTGGGGCAGGGAAGCCCCACACTCACTGCACTGCAGGGATGATGTGACAGCATGATCCTCACCGTGCAGAAGTGACCTGGAAAAAGAGGCACCTCATCATCTGAAGGCAGAACGGACAGTGTTGTGATGAATTTTTAACTGTTATCCCTGATTCCATGGTTGGGAATACTCCCATGCCTTCGAGATCAAGAGTGTGGGAGAAGAGGAGCAGAAGTGTCACACAGCTGCCTCGAGTCCCAGATGATCCACCCTGCTCTGGGCCACCTCCTAGCACGGGCTGGGGACCAGGCTTGGAGCAGCTGGGTGTGTCAGGCTGCAGAGGAGCACATTGATGGGAAGCTGTGAGTGCAGACAGGCTGCACAGCAGAGCGAAAAGGTTCCAGCCCAAGTTTCATTTTCCAGTAGCTGTACTGGGTAAAGAGGGCCAGGACACAGATGGGTAATGTGCACTGCTGAGGCCAAGTTCATGGACTGTGTTCAACTGCTCATACTCTCTGGGACTCTCTTTTTAATTAATAAAGATTTTTCTCCTTCAGACATTTTAAAAATTACTCAGATGGTTCCTTCGAGCTGCAGGTTTCACACGAGAGAAGGGTTGCAAGAAATCTCCATTTAATTAAATAAACATCTCTTTGAACAATGACCCTTCCCCAAAGCAGGAACCTCCTTGCCATCATTAGAGCCCCACATAAACTGTAGCAGTTAGCAGTCTGCTTCGGGATTACAGTGCTCCTAGCAAGAGAAATTGCTCCTGAGATCATTTAACCTCCCTGGGGAGATGACAGGAAGGAATTAATCTTCCGCTGCTAATCCGCCCTGTGCTGCTGGATCAAAAATTGGCATCGATGGGGGTGCCTGCACAGGGGAGCCTGCGGTGGCATTTACCATCCCTCCCACCTCCTCCTCCAACGCTGCTGAGGAAACAGGGGGCAGCTATTTCAGGAAGTCTGCGTAACGTACTATTAAACCATTTGTGCTGGCTGTGAAGGAGATTTGGTTTCTGGCACTCCCGTCCAGTCCTAACTGTGTCAGCAAGGTGAACGCTACAGAAGGGATTTCACTTTAGTCCCAGGAATCAGGCTGCTTGTGGGTTTTGTCACTACTTGACATCTATTTTATTTTATATCAATTTGGTTTATATTATCATTGTTATTATATTTGTTAGTGATTTATATGGATTATTCACCAGTGCCCAGGTACACCAGGTTTTATCCCCCAGAGCACTTGTAGGAAATAGAATGTGCTGGTGTGATCCTCTGCCCATGACAGCCTTTGTGTCAAAAGCAGTTCTGCCTAGAATGGAAACCTCCATTTTTATTTGTTTTTATTTGTTTTTTATTTTCCTGGTGAGTAAAACGGACCCAAGAAACAATTCAATATGTTTGTGAGCAGTCTGCGAGCAGAGAAGGGGTTCAGGTTTACAGAATTCAGGTGGGGCCAGTCCTGGAACAGGGACAATTCCTTGGGATACAGCACCCAGCCACACAGCGAGAATAGCAAGTAGTAAACGCCCTTAGCAACTGGCTTCTGGAAAAAAATTAATTTGCTAAAGAGCATCGGCACTAAGTCGCCTTGGAAGTTGTAAATCACAAGGCTGTACAAAGGGAAACCTGCTCCTGCACAGCCTGTGAGCAGAGACAGACTATTACCATGGATTCAACTATTCCTAACTAATAAGAACTTAATAGGAGTTCAGAAAATGCTAGGCTCATCCAAATCAAAGACCGAGCTCCTGCTGATGTTGGCAGAGGCAGGATGGGACCCAATGGGCAGATTTTTCACAGTAGAGGACAACAGCTTCCTTCTCCACAGCATTCAGGTTTTTAGCCCAGGACCAGCTGCCCCTTACAGACCTTGTGCTCCCACAGCTCCCACCTCAGCAGGCAGCAGGACCAAGGAGATCCAGCAGGATGCCCAGCTCAGGCCCTGGCACAGAAGGTGCTGTGGATAGAAAAGCCAAGCCCAGAGCAAGACAAAGCTGCAGGGAGGGCTCTCAGGAAGGCTCTCACCAGCTGGAGGAAGAGAGCAGCTCCTCAGGCTCTCAGGAAGGCTCTCACCAGCTGGGTGGTGTAGGAGCAAAGTCAGACCCTTCTATGGCTAAAACCAACCCTGACACAAGATCTTTTCTCCCCGACTGATCCAAACACTTGCAAAAGACAGGTTTTCTTTTCACTAGCAGCACACCACCAAATGGGATTTGCAACAAGGAGGTGTGAGGGATAACAGCCCATCCCTCATACCCAACAGAGCCTGCAGGCTTCTTTTGCTGCTTTCAAGTTTCCTGTGCATTAATCCCCACAATAACACACGATTACCAGAAAAACCTTAGGAAATAGGGGGCAGGGGGATATGGACACTTTTCAGAGAGAAAGGTATAAAAGGAAGCAAAAAACAATCACAGTGGAAAAACATAGGTTGTTTGCTCTTCCATTTTTCTGTCAAATGGTGATTAGAAGAGAAAATGTTCTTTCTGTACCAGTCAGAAAGGGAAGAAACATGTTCCATTTCTCTCAAAAAAAAAAAAAAAAAAAAAAAAAAAAAAAATTCCAGTGAAATAAGAGTGATGCTATTTCTCTAACTCAGAGAAGCAAAGCAGTCTCCAGGAGTCTGTGAAGGTGCCCTTGCAGTTATTGTGTTAAACACTGAAAAAAGCTTGTTTCCCAAACATGTAGGGTGGCACAGATGACTCCAGCAAGCTGCTTGTCAGTTCTTGGGTATCCCCAGCTACCCAAACCTGCCTCCTCCAGTGTCTCTAGCCTGCAATTTTGGAAAGTTTTCTGAAGGTTTGGAGAGTTTTTCTGAAACTTCTCCCCCATCTCTCTGACAATCACAAAATCACTAGGATAGAAAGGACCTTCAAGATCATCCAGTCCAACCCAGCCCAAACACCTCAACTAAACCCTGGCACTGAGTGCCACACACAATCTTTATTTAAACACATCCAGGGATGGTGACTCCACCACCTCCCCTGGCAGGCCATTCCAGAACTTTATCACCCTATCTGTAAGAAAACTTTTCCTGATGTCCAACCTATATTTCCCTTGGCACAGTTTAAGACTGTGTCTTCTGGTTCTGTCAGTGCTGCCTGGAGAAAGATCCCAACCCCACCTGAGCACAGCCACCTTTCAGGGAGTTGTAGAGAGGGATAAGGTCACCCCTGAGTCTCCTTTTCTCCAGGCTGAACACCCCCAGCTCCCTCAGGGGTTCCTCACAGAGTTTGTGTTCCCAGCCCCTCTCCAGCCTTGCTGCCTCCTCTGGATGTGCCCCAGCTTCCCAATGTCCTTCCCAAACTGAGGGGCCAGAACTGGACACAGCACTCCAGGTGTGCCCTCAGCAGTGCCCAGTGCAGGGGCAGAATGAGCTCCCTGCTCCTGCTGGCCACACTGTTCCTGATCCAGGCCAGGAGCCATTGGCCTTCTTGGCCACCAGGGCACTCTGCTGGCTCATGGCCAGTGGCTGTTGACCAGTACCCTCAGGTCCCTTTCTGCCTGGGCATTGTCCAGCCACACCATCCCCAGCCTGTAACATTGCAGGGGTTATTGTGGCCAAAATGCAGGACTTGGCACTTGGGCTTATTAAACTTCATCTTGTTAGACTCTGCTGATCCATCCAACCATTCCAAGTCCCTCTGCAGAGCCCTCCTACCTTCCAGAAGATGGACACATGCTCCCAGCTCAGTGCCATCTGCAAATTTACTAATGAAAGACCCAATGCCCTCATCCATGTCATCAATAAAAACATTGAACAGAACTGGCCCCAGCACAGACCACTGGGATGGCATTAAGCCTCAGCAGTGCTTGTCCTGGTGTGTCTTGCTCTGGCTGTACCCTCCAGATGTTGGTACTGGAGGAAACCAAGGTTCCCTCTGAATAAATCTTTTGACTTCTCTGCTCCACAATAGGAAGCTACAGGTAGGAAATGGGATATACAGAAATGCATTTGTGGATAACACAGATTTTTATGTTCTTTATTTCTGGTCTGGGATCATGGGCTATTGTATTCCTGAACAAATGATAGCTCAGATGACACAAACACAGGTTTCAGCTCACCTAACAAGTATGTTTCTAGTTCATCTCTTTCCCTCAGCATTTCTGCATTGTGATGCCTCTTTTTTTGTACAATGAACGTTTTCATTTAAACCAAAAATAATGTTTGGATGTGTTTAGGATAAACCTATTCTGCATTTTGTTTAGAGGAGAGCACATTTACCAATGCCAAGGCAAGTCCAAGCAGCCTCCTAATTCAGGAGCTGGGGGTAACAAGCTCTACAAAACTGGAGCATGTCACTGAATTTGTGGCATAGGCACAGACTGGAGCTGCCTGATCAATGTGCAGCCACGAACGGGGCAGAACTCACAAATGGCCATGTCACCCCTGTGGGCTCTGGCACCACAGGTCAGCAAGTCCCAGTGCCCAGCCATGGCCTGTATTGGTTTGTGGGTGCTGATGACATGCACCAAGCACAGTATGGTCTCATCTAATACCATGTCACACAAGGAGTCACTCAGGCTGGTGGCTGTAAAAGTCCTTTATCCCACCTGGCCCTTTGACAGACCATTCGTGTTCCCCATCTAACACAACATGGTTAAAAACAAGCAACCCAGTACAAAACATAAGCAGCTGCAGCAGAATATATATTTCATTTTTACATTAAAAACTACTTACAGTGATAGATGACAGCATGGAACAATCCAGAAACCAGCTGCCTAGATTATGCATTATATCAATATTTATTTTAATTCTAAAGAACAATAGTCTAGGGACTTTTACTAAAATAGACACTGCAAATAGTATCCTGATGGATTATTCTTCATTCCAAAGTAACTTTACTTGGACATCTCTGAATTCTGTTTGTCACTTGTTCTCTGTCAGTTTTTCAGCATGCTGAAAAAAGAAATGATAGAATAAAAATAGAGCTAACTGTGTAACTGAGGTGAGAATAATCTTCCCTGGCAATACAATGCAATTGGTCTCCGATTGTAATTACTGCCTTTCTCATGCTCTAACAATAGGTCTGAAATGGTGTTTTGGGGATACAGGGCTTCCCTTCACAGAGCCATTGCCGTGTGATTCCCTCTGTCGAGTGGCCGTGCTTCTTCCCTGCCCCCCTTAAACCTTTCCCAGGACCAAACAGCCTCAGCAAATACCACACACGTGCAGCAGGCTGTGATGTGCAGAAGGAATCAGCTCAGCACATAACCTGAGCTGAGGCTCTGCCAGCACTGCCAATGGCACAAACTCAGCTGGGAGCAGAGGGAGCCAGTGCTGGGCAGGGGGAGCAGCCAGAGCCCCCTGAGCACAGGAGCTTGGGCTGCCTCTGCAGTGACCTGGGGTAGCAGTTCCTTGAGGCCACTTCTTTCACAACAGACAGGGACTCAACATTCAGAAGCCTCAAAGACCATAAATAAGGACATTTTGCTGTATCACTAATCTACAAGATTTTTCTGCTGCTCTTCCCTTGCAGAGCCAGAGGTGAAGCAGCATAGGAAACACAATTCAGGGGTTATCAAAAAGGAACACGGACAATTTTCGCTCCTTGAAAATGTGTTTATGTTTTTGTGTCATCTTCAATGCATAATTGCTCTTTTTGGTGGGCAGCATGACTAAAATGCAGCATTCATGTCTATTAGAAATTGGAAACAGCAAGCTATTTCTTTGGTGCAGCCCTGTTTATTTGCAAGCAATTGGTACGTAGAATGCAGGAGGAATCAAACAAGAGGAAACAATTTCTATTCCTCCAGTTTCAACTTTGTTTCTGGAAGCACTTTAACCCCAGAACTCTCTCTGAGCATTTTCTCAGTCCTGCTAAAAGTGGTGCTATGATTACTGCTTGCATGCTGTCCATGTGATTTCTCTTATGTATCATACATAAATGCAACATCTTCTACTCATTTCCATAGCCACCTATTTCAGTTTAATCAATCTCTTAAATGAAAGGTGGTGGTCGCACACTTCATTTCCCATATAACTGTATTAGCCAGGTTAATGATGATATTTAAAACCCAGTACTTTGTTGAGGATATTCAAATAAATTATAATTCCTTTGTTATGGCTATTACTGCAATGATCCAGAATCACAGAATCATAAAGTCACAGAATCATAAAGTCACAGAATCATAAAGTCACAGAATCACGGAATGGGTCAGGTTGGAAGGGACCACCATGGGTCATCTGGTCCAACCTCCCTGCTCAAGCACTGGGAGCACACGGCACAGGATTGTGTCCAGATGGTTCTGGAATAGATCCAGTGAAGGAGACTCCAACCCTCCTCTGGACAATCAGTTCCAGTGCTCAGTCACTGAGCAGGAAAGAAATTCTTCCTCGTGTTCAGGTGGAACTTCCTGGCCATCAGTTTCTGTCCACTGCCTCTTGTTCCAGTGCTGGGCACAAGAGAGCAGAGCCTTCTCAGCCCTCCCTGCAGACACTGACAGGGATGAGGGCTCTCTCTGCCCTCTCTTCTCCAGGCTGGACAGGCCCAGCTCCCTCAGCCTGTCCTCAGTGAGATGCTCCAGTCCCTCCATCACCTTTGGCACCCTCCACTGGACCCACTCCAGTGTCTCCTCTGTCCTGAGGAGCCCAGAGCTGGACACAGCACTCCAGGTGATCCTCACAGGGCTGAGCAGAGGGGCACTGCTGGCAGTGCTCTTCGTAATGGACCCAAATCGTTCAGCCAAAATCCTTTTGGGACACAATTTCAGCGAGAAGCAGCCACTGCTGTTTGCTTTATGCAGTCTGTGCTCCCCTCTCGTCTGCAGGATGGCTCCTGTGCACAGAGCAGTGCCAACACCCTGCTCCTTGCTGAGGTCTGCACCCTGACACTGCCTCTCCACGGGGAGCTGGGCAGGACAAGGTTGTCATCTCCTTCCCCAGCACCAGAGGAGGCAGGACCCACAGAGACAGGGGCTGCATTTCCAGGAGATCCCGAGTGCCTCTCTTGTAGGGTCTGACTCTGAGGCAGATCCCTGTGGTAGGACACAATTTTGTCTTGGGCAGCTTGCAGCAGGCCCAGAGCAAGCTCAGCCCCAGTACAAAAGCTTTTATCATCTTCAGACTGCTGGCTCCAGGAATGAGCATTTCTAAAAGTCTTGAGTTGAAAAGTTGTCTAATCTCCTAGCAAATCTAAGAAAATCAATCCCACCTCAGAAACAAGTTTACTAAAATGTTATGATGCTTTTATTATTGACATTAAACCACAGCCAAATTTTACTGGGAGGTGCTCAGTGGTGACAAGGCTTTTTCTGCCCTTGCATTATTTAAAGGTTAAAAGTAGAAGGGTATATCACTTAAGTTATAGAACAATTTATATATGTATGTAAAGATAATGATCCTTCAAATAGTGAACCCTGAAAAGGGCTGCGTGGGTGTAGCCTAAGGAACGACATAAACATCAACCAATTATTTTTACATTTTCTCTTTCTTGGTGTAAGCTTCAGCAGCTGGGTCCCATATGAATATGTCATGACAGATGACAGTGATATGAGCAGATGAACCCCAAGGCAACCCACTACCCTGTCACGGAGAGGGCAGAGCTGGGTCCCCTCAATATGCATAGGCTGTGTCACTGACAGCAATTTACTGTTGTGGTCAGGCATCTGGGGTCTATCCTTCCCCAAGAAGCAGGTTTTGAAATATTTTTAGGCATGAATACCATTAAAGTTTGTCTTCAGTAAGAATCACTGACAAAGGAGAGCCCAATCTTCCACAACCTGCTGAAATTTTCCCTTTCTCATCTGGCATTTAAAACCATGCTTAACTAAGCCCTGCCAGCTGCTTTACCTGCCTTACCTAGCAACATTAAGCTGAAAAGATTGGAAAAGAGGTTACTGGGATATTTGTGATAAATGTTTACATTTTACAATTAGTTTAGACCTGTGTTTTTTTCTGGCTGTATCCATGTGGTTCAAAACACTGAAAATGGAGGCAAATGTGCAGTTTCTTCTTTTAGAGGTGAGGTTTCCAGCATCAGAAGGGTGCAAAAGGAGTGGGCAATCCATTACCTTCATTAGGAACTGTATAAACAAAGCAGCCACCCTGTGATGCTGACAACACAGAGCCTGTTCCTCAAAAGGTTGGATCAGTTCCTCTTCTGGCTTGCACCACAAAAAAAAGCACAGTGACTACCACAGACTGTGTTTGACAGTGCAGAGCAAGGGCTGAATCTTGGTCCTGGTGTTTCTGTATGTGAGGAATTCAAGAGCCTCATTTAAATATTAAATCTTTCCTTTTCCATACCCCGTTTTCAGTCACTTTCTCCATTTCAAATACCTTCTCTGCTCTCAAGCAGTGACCAAAAGCTTTCCATGGTATTTTGAAGGGATGCCAGTGATTTCTTATGGCAGGGATTCATACTAGGGGAAGCTGGTTTGCATCCCACTAAAATAAACTGTGCTCAATCGAGTAAAAGGGGGGATGTTAGTGCTAAGGTCACAGTTAAAGCCAGTCTGGAATTTGCAGCCAAAAGAGGAATCAAATCCCTCTGTATCAAACTTCCCTGGCTGAGTTTAATCTCCAGGTTTTAGAGACTAGATCTTGCATAAGGCACAGAGGGCTTAACATTCTTTTCTGGCATATCAACTAATTTCTAAATTATGTTCATTTTCTTTCTCATTTACTTCTAAATAATTGTAAATACCAGACTTTACAGATGGAAGATGTGATGGCACCTCAAGGTTTCTGTTGTTTTGTACCCAGGGAATTTCAGGCACCACAAATCATTCCTCCTGCCCTGGCTGGCAGGTCCAAATTATGCTGAGTTTAGCCAAAAGGAGTGCTTGGGTTTGCCAGTAAAGTGAGTTTAAAAGCCTTCCACCTCTTGCACTGCTCACCTGATAATAGAAACTACGGAGGTGGATTTTCAAGGTAGCAGGAGAGTGAGATGTGTGGGATACACGTGCTGTGCACATGATGTGACGAGCAAGTGACAGCACTGGGTGTAAGTGCTTAAGCCCCACTAAGCCCCAAGTGCTCCAGTGCCTCTGCAGGAGAGGAGGAATGGCCTAAGCCTGGCTCTGGGCCCTGAGCTTCTGCACCAGGTCAGCAGCACTTGCAGCTGTCCTTGCAGAAGTCTCACCCACGTCACCTTCTACTCTCCTGCTCTCAGCCCATGCCAAAGAAGCTGCACCTTTGTGCTGGTGTGTGCCAGCCCTGACTGCCCCACAGAGCTGAGGCAAGAGCAAGGGGCTGGGGTTAAGGGCTGCTGGGCTTTTACCCCTCCAGGAGCCCAGCCCTGGTCCTGCTCCCTCAGTCTCTCCCTGGAATACAGTTCATCTGCATGGGAATCTCAGCGGGCAGGCAGAGGGATGCAGGCAGCTGCAGCAATGGGATTGTGTGGGGCAGCATGGAAGGGGAGGGAGAGCTTACATGAAAGCTGTTCAGGGTAGAGGGGCTGCCCAGGCTTTGTCAGCTCACAGTTCCTCTGTTTCTCCCTGCTTGGGTCCAGATTAAATACAGAGCCAGTTTTCTCACCTCTCCCTCCCCCTTGGAGCTTGTCAGTCCTGCAAACCGACAGAGAACATTACAGACAAGCCCCCACCTACACTTCAATATCTTTACCACCTCTTCTCATGCTGCCCTCCTTACTGTCCCACACATATCCCCTTTCTCTTCTCCCTCACTGCCTTTATTTTTTTCTCTGTGCCCATAATATATCAACTCTCCAGTGATTCTGTATAAACAAGCAGTGAAAGAGCTGACCAAAGAGTCAGAAAACAGAAGAAAAGAGTTAATCTGGGCTCTAGCAGAATATAGAATTAATCCAGGACATAGTCTGGAAAAGGAGAGAGAGAAGGGGAGTCCAGTAAAGAGGTCATGCAGAAAGAAAGGTGGTATGTGAAGATTTAGGGCTTTGCAAGACACTAGGGGAGGAACAGAGATGAAAATACATGAGCTACCCATGCCATCTGTCAATGTTTGCACAGAAATCCCACCAAACCAAAAATATTGTTTAAAATCCAATAAAGTTGCTGGTGGCACATCCCACCAACAAAAACATTAGAAAGCCATGAAGTCTCTGGCCAAGGCTTCACTTGGGGTTTGAAGCCCTTAACCACAGTTTCACCTTCGGCGTGTCACCCCACCAACTTCTAGAACCCACAGGCTTCCTCTCTCCCTTCCCACTTGAAACCTTTAACCTGAACCCAGCACACAAACCTCTCCTGCCAAGAAAAGAAAATTCAGCAGCATATTTCCTCAGTGCACCACCTAACTCACACCAGCACAGGGAGTAGGGGAGAACTTCTCCAAACCCTCAACTCTCCTACAATGGATTTCCACTTACAAACAAACAAAAAACGTTTGTGCCATCTCACATAGCTCCCTCCCACCAGCTGCTGAGACCATACACCCTGAATTCCTGCTGCTTCTCAAGGCACCACACAATTTCTCCTCCTGCAAACCACTCTGCACAGTTTGAGTTTACAGTTATGCAGCTTGCGTGGGGACGGAGGGAGGAGGTGTGTGGGTTGTGGGTGGTGGATGTGGCTGATGTAACATGGAGAAGGTGAAATCATGCTCACAGATAGCTGAGGGCTACAATAATCAAATTCATTGATTATTCCTATGGATTTGGAAGTGCCTGGTATAGGTAAGACACTCTTTTTTTTTTCTCTTTTCAGTAAATTCTGAGATAGGATGAAAGTGGTGATGAGTAACCACTAAAACATAACAAAACAATAAGCTGTCCTTCTCCCAAAATTGTTGTTTTGTTGACACATTGAGATCACAACTGTTGGCTTCATTCTCCCACTGTGAATGAGAGTGCACTTCTGTGTTGGCCAGGACCTGGCCCTATAATCTCATGAAGGTCTGGACTGCTGCAGCATTGGGTAGGAGGAGCAGATGGCCTGAGAGTGCAGTCATTGGTTAAAAAACAGAGCTCAAGTGCATTTAGCAAATGTAGTCAAGTAAATTATTCTAAAATGAATAATCTCACAGTGCAGAAACAGTAGAAAATATCTTGAAGTGCACCCTCTGCTCACAGTTTTCACCATCTTCCAACATTACTGCACGTGCATGTTTTAGCATTTTTATCCATTCTTGGCTGACCAGAATTAAGCTGGAATTTTTCTAAATAGCTGCTGATTGCAAAAGCACCCACTTTTCTACACAAGCTGTAGCTGAGTGCCCAGAAATGAAGGCCTTTATAATCAGTGGCTTTTTCTGAAAGTGCCTCCCATGAGGTACCTATCCAGTGCACTGGGCTTTGTCTTTAGAGTTCTTACAACACAGGGGGGAGCAGGAGCACCATTTTGCTCCCGGTGTCAGTATCTGCAATGAGTGTTGTAGTTGGTTTTAAACTAAACAGGGGTAGGTTTGGAACGGAGCATTCTGCGACTGGGGAGATCTGGATCCTCTTTGCCCTGCTATAAAGAAGCAAATATGATATATCACCATTTAGTAGGGTACAGTCTTGAATGGTCGGCAACTGGAGTGGCAAAGAGCAGAGCTTTTTTCAGACAGAGAGAGCAAAAGCCCTGCTGAAGCCCAGCAGTCCTGTGCTTTGCAGGATGGGCTGGCCAGGTGCTCTCCTCTGGCAGCCAAATCGATGCTTCCAGCCAGACACCGCCCTCAGAGAATGATTCTCAGCAAATCACAAGGCTCTGGGAGAATCTCCTTGCTCATCAAATGCTTGGCTTTTTCTGCCAGGGATTCCCCAAAATATACCAGTTGTAATTATACTGGGTCCCCAGTTCAACTTATCTCATTTAACAGAAACCATAAGTTTAAAAAAACTTTAAATATAATCATGGACATGAACTTAGTAGAGCCCGGATTAGAAATTGCCCTGCAGGAGAGCTGGTTTGATGGCCTCTAGGAACCAAGGTAAATCTTTCCAGCAAGCCAGAGACTGGGACAGATTTCTGTGAGACTTTGGATCAAGACAAAAAATTCTATGTCTCCTCAATGCTACTCACAAGGTGCCAAATATTGTGTTGGTATTACAAGGGCTGGATCATTATGCACGGCACAGGAAGGCTCCACTGTTTTGAAGTTAGTGTTTTACCAGGCACTAGTGGCTAGACATGACAGCAACAGAGAAGTAGAACACAGAAGAGCAGTTGACTGATTAAAATAAAATAAAATAAAATAAAATAAAATAAAATAAAATAAAATAAAATAAAATAAAATAAAATAAAATAAAATAAAATAAAATAAAATAAAATAAAATAAAATAAAATAAAATAATGGCATAATATAGCATAAAGAAATGTTACTCAAAGTAATGAAATCCCTCGCGTGTTGTGAGGGTCTCCCATCCGGCAGAAAATCATTTCTCCAACAGGAGGAGCTCTTTGCTTTGGTGAGACGATGCCAAAGGAGTGGCCACAGTTTTACTCCAAACCCCCTCCTCCTCCTTCCCCTCCCGCCCCCGTTCTATACGAGAGCGGCAGCTTAATTGATTTGATAACAAAATAAACAGCAGCCGAGGGCTGCCCGCGGGAGACGGCACAGGAAGGTGATGGATGCCCGCCGCACGACTTTCCCCGGCCGCAGCTCTGCGGGCCCGACGGGGAGCGGGATGAGCGGTCCCTGCGCACCGCGGTGCCCGCGCCCGGCGCTCCGCGGAGCTCAGCGCGCTCCCGGCTCGGTTCGGAGCCCTCCCTGCGGCCACGGCTGCGCTCAGCCGGGAGCGGGGCTTTCCCCGCCGTTATCCCCGCGAAGGAGGAGCGGGGGAGTGCCGTGCAAAGGGGATGGCAGACGCGGCATCAAGTCCTGCCCTGGGGGCTTCTGAGCGGAGCGAAGGGTCAGCGCCTTGGCTTTCTCCCGGCGCCAGCGCGAGTGATGTTTTATTGTGCTTGGATCCCCTCGCTGCGCTGAACCTTCGAGGGGGGAAACGGCCCTCACTGATTAGTCTGGGGGGGATGTCCGACCTGACTTTGTAGGGTAACTCTTGCCTCCAGGGCGGACGCTGCCGGAGCCTTAAACGTCCCAAACTCGGCGCGGGGAGAAGCCGCCTCCTTCCCGCGGATCGCCCCGCTATGCCATCCCTCTAACTGCGAGCAGTGTAGGGGTTCGCCGCCGGCCTGCCATCTCCCACCTCATTTCCCACCCGTGCAAAAACCGCCCCCCCTCCCCTTACCGCAGCCGCCCCAAGCGATAGTGCCTGGCTTTGCAGAGCAGATTAATCTGCTTTCCGTAAAGCACTTCGCTCTATAATTCTGGGAACCAGCGGGCCGAGAGCCCGCGTAAAGGTTGCCACGGAGGGAAACCGCCGTGGGAGCTGAGCTTGCCCGCAGGGCATGTTTGTGACGGGGAAAAGTGGTTCCCGAGCAGCCGCAGCAGCCGGAAAAGCTGCCGAAATAGCTGCGCTGAGCGGCGCTCAGCCACGGCCGTGCCCTCCCGAGGGGACTGCCCGCCACACTCGTCTCCCGCCGGTACCGCGGGCTGCGCTCGCCCTCCCGGGAATATCCCCGCACTGACCCTCGGACCCCCGTCCCTGCCGCAGGGGAGTCACTGCGCCTGCCCCTCCACACCCTCCGGGGTCCCTTGGGCAGCCGCGGAGCCGCTCGGAGCCTAGCGAGATCCCCCGCAGCTGCCCACGCGTGTGCGGGGGGCCGGGCGCGGACGCAGAGGGCAGGGCACTGTGCAAGGGTTCCATCTGCTCCCGCCTTCAGGGATTAGCGCAGCCACGAGCAGCACCAGCGTGGAGTTTCCAGCCCCTTGTCCGCAGTTTCAGCTTGTTTTTCTTCCTAATTATTTTTTAAAGACACGATGACTTCTCTGTGTGGGTTGTGCCTTTTTTTTTTCTTTTTTTTTTGGTTGGCTGGTTGCTGGGGTTTTTTCCCCTCTGGTTTTGTCTGCTCTGCGCTGCGATGGGGATTTTTAGCTGTAGAACCCAAAACCGGGAACCGTGACTAATTTAGGGGTGTATTTCTTCAGTGCATTCATTTTAAGACAGTAAAACTTAAAAGATGGAGTGGAGGGGCTGTAAAAGGGAGACAGAGGCGGGAACGCGGTGCTGCGGTTCTGGCGAAGTTTGAGACACTGACGGTCGGTGTGCGGGGCTGGGGGCGCGGGGGGCGGGCCGGCAGCGGTAACGAGCAGATTGCCGTATGATTTAGAGCGATGATGAGGTTTATCATTTGAACACTGATGAATTCAGGGAACATGAGAGCTGCAATTGACATTCCTAAAAACAATTAAATCGGTGGGGAGTACTGCTGGAAAATCGATACGGCCCAAGGTAATACGGTTTGACTATAAACAGATTCCTCCCGTAGTAATAAACCACGAAGTGAGTGTGAAGTACCGCGATTCCCTGGCTGAAAGGAGGTCTTCTCCCTTCAAAACACATCCCCCCTCGCCCTCGGCAATGCTCCCCGGCTCCTGCCGTGCGTCCTGGTGAGCCGGGGCGACGGTACCAAATACCTTTGTGAAATTCTCCAGCAGCAAACGTTCATAACCCCGAGGGGAGGTCGGGGGAGGTATTTAAATAGCTTCCCGAATAAGTAGCGAGCGCCTTTGGTCTTGGACGAAAATAAACTAGGAGTTAAGCTTTAAATATCCAGGCTTGATTTAAGAGCGCGATGCACTTGGCTGAGTGCGCTCTCGGGATGGCCCCCTGGGAGGAGGCCAAGGAAAGGAAGGGGAAAGGGAACTGAGAGGGAAGGGAAAGGAAGAAAAAGAGGAAGAACGAGGAAAGGAAAGGAAAGGAGGCCTCCGGGCCCCGATCGGGCTGTGCCGCCCCCGCTGCTCGCTGCTGAGCGCGAAGGCGACGTTTCCTGCGTCCCCTCGGTCGGATTTAGGGGGGTGTGGGGGACCTGGCAGGCCCCACGGCCACGCACCGCGTGGAGGTTTCCAACAGAGGGCGAAGGAAGCTGGGCTGGGCCCTGAGTCCGCTCGGCGACCGGGATCGACAGGGGAGCCCAGGGACACCTCGGCTCCCCGAGACCCCCCCCCACGCCGCTGGCGGCTCCCACTGGAGAGAGGTTGCGGGGAAAAAAAAGGGGAAAGCGGCGCCAGGCAAATCCCGGGGGCGTTTGCGGAGCTGGCTTTCATTTCGGCTTTGGCTGGCGAGCGGAGCTCTCGGGGCCGCCGAGCCCCGCTGTGCCCGCGGCTTGGCACGGGCAGGCAGCGCCGGCTGCCAGCGCTGCGCCGCCCTCCTCGGGCTGCGATCGTGGGTTTGCAAAGCAGCGGCCGCACGCCGGGGGCCCCCGCCCGCGGGCCGGAGCCGGGCAGTGGCCAAGCCCCGCAGGGGACGCCTGGCAGGGCCCGGGGGCCGCGGCCGTGCGCCGGGCGGGGGCGGAAAGCGCCCGCTTCCCGCGGGACCGCCGCTCTCCGCCGGCTGCGAGGGAAACAGGATCCCGCTGCCGCGCGCTGCACGGGAGCCTGTTCCTGGCAGCCGCCGGCTTCCCGGTGCCTCCAAGGAAGAGGATACAAGTTGAATATTGTTTGTGCGGCCGGGACAAAATATCCAGGGCTGACGGGGATAGGGGGAGGGGGGAGGGATTGTGTTCGTCCGCCCATGATGAATAATCCGGGCCGGCCTCCCGGCTGTGGCGGCCAAATCGCTCTTGGATCTGCCAAGAGATCAGCCGCTACCTCTGCCCGAGCCTCGGGCGCCGTTGGCCTTTCCCCGGCTGGCTCTGGCAGCACTCACATCGCAGCCGCCGAGCGCACGGCGCTGCCTCCGCCGGGGCCGCCCCCCCGGGGGCCGGGCCGCAGCCTCAGCATCAGCCCGGGACGGAGAATGGGGGACGGGTGTATAAAGCGTGGCAGCGAAGTTTGGGGAGGAGTGGGGGTTTCCCCGGTCTGGGGATGCCCGGCAGCAGGTGGAGGCTACGCCGCGGCCCAGGGCGGGGGGCACTGCGGGGAGCGGAGCCCCGGGCTGCGCGGTGCGGGACCTGCTGACCCTTCCTCCCCCCGCCCGCCCGGCCGTCTGGTGGGAACAAACACAAGCTGTTCCGGACCGGGGCCGCGCAGCTGGCCCGGCGGTGGCGGCGGAGCGCTGCCAAAGAGGCCGCAGGGAAGGTCCTCGGGTTTCCCGCAAGCGCACACACGCGGCCGCCCGGGCGCGGCGCTGGGACCGCTCCCTGTGTGTGTGCCCCGGGGAGGCGGGGGGGGTCGGGCGTGTGCGGGTGGTGACGTGCCCCGAGAGCAGCCGGGGACGGCGGGCGGCTCCGTGTGTGTGGAATTCTGAGGCGGCGAGTGCCTGCGAGACGATGTGCGTGGGGAGCGGGAGGCGCTGCGGGGGAGGCGGCGCGCGTGTGCCTGCGTGGGAAACCCTGCGCTTGTGCGTGTGCGGGTCAGCGTGAGTGTGTGTGGCTGTGTGACAGCCCAGGTGTGAGAATGGGAACGTGAGAGGTCCTCAGCGTATGTCCCAGCTGAGAGATGCAGCGAATGTGGGAGAGCTGCCGTGCTTCCCCCGGAGGGCGCAGTGCCCGTGCGAGAGGGCCATCGAGTGTGCGTGGGAATAAATGCGCGTGTGACACGGAACGTGAGTGTGACACGGAACGTGTGCGTGACACGGCGCGATCGAGAAGCGGCACCGTGTGTGCCACACGGAGCGTATGCGTGACACGGTGTGCGAGAGGCGGCGTGCCCGTGTGACTCAGCGTGCGACCGTGTGAGTGCACGCGTGGGCGAGAGCTGCCGAGCCGCTCAGGGGGCGGACGCGCTGCGAGGCCGAGGAAGCCGGGCAGAAACTACTTCGCTGTCGTGCTGGCGCCCTGCCTGCGCCCTGCCCGGGCGGCCCCCACGGCCGGGAGCGCCCGCGGAGTCTATTTGCCACCGGCGGTCCCGTCCCTTCGCCGGACGGAGCCCCCGGGCCCATCCGCCTCCGCGCAGCGCAGCGCGGCCGGCGCCCGCCGGAGGAGGGAGCTCCCGGGGCAAGAGCCGTGGCTGGGCGGGCAGCGGGCCATGGAGGAGGGACCCCACGCCCCTCCCCTCCCGCTCAGCACCGAGGGCCGTTCTGCCCGTCTCCACCTTGTTTATGTGCGGCAGGAACTGGGATTTTCCATCTGCCTGTTCCGCTGGTCGTGACCTCCGCGCAGAGCTCGCAGGCACCGGCTTTCGTGAGCGGGCCCGGGCCACAGGGGCAGCGGGAGCTGCTGCCGCCTCCCCGGAGGAGGACGCTCATCCTCACACGGGCTGCCCGTGTGAAAAGGGAACGATGGCAACGGCGGGTGGAAGGGATGGAACTGGCGGTGGGAGGCCCTAGAGACCTGCCCTTCCCGGGGAGCCCTGCCAGTCGGGTCCTGCCTCTGCACGTCCAACCACTTCGGCACAAGTTTGCCTTTTCCCGCCCCGGCCCGATCCCTCCTGCCACGGACAGCATAGGCCCTTAGAGGGGTCTCGGAGGGAGGGAATTCCCAGCTTACTTACAGCACAGGGAGTAGGCAACCCCGCTGTGGCTGTTGAAGCGCTGACGAGAGCAAGGCCCTCAGTTGAGCGCGGAAATCTGCTCCGCTGGATCCCAGAAACACGGGCAACTGCCTGGGAAAGATGCTGCACCAGTACGGGCGCCTGTTCCCGCTTGCGGTGGTGTGACTCCCGCCCGAAAGGGTTGGAGGGAGGGTGGGACGCAGACACCGGTCCTGCTTGCTCTGACAGAGAGGGGAGAGAGAACGCCGAGTAGCCGCATAGCCCCGGCCGTGTCCGGGTCTCGGATCCGCTCGTCCTCGCCCGCTCCCGGACACGGGCTGGCCGGCGCTCCCCGCCGCTGGGCTCAGCCGGAGGGACGGGGGGGGCCGGCGGGCTCCGCATGGAGGCGGCACGGAAGCCGCGCTGCGAGGGAGCAATGACTCTTCTTCTCCTGCGCTATAGAGCAGAGGCTGGCTCTGTCTGAGCAGCCAACAGTGATAAGAGTTGATTTACAGGTAGGGGTGAAACGTGCTCTGAAAATCTCGTGACACTTTCCTCCGGTGGATTCAAATAATATATAAAGACCGTGAGGTGGCGATCTCCCGGGTAGCTCCTAGGATGCGTGGCGTTGTTGTTAACACATGTTTCAATTTTGGATTGAGACTGTCAATTACCCGCTGAGCTGTGAGTCTTAGCCTCAGGCGGGCTGGGAAGAGGGGACGGGTGTATTTATTAACCTCTCAAGCCTGGCGAAGATGCGCTTCCAGCCTCTCACTCGGCCTTTCTCGCACCTTCCCTCCGACCCTGCAGGTGACACCGGGGCTGCCCCAGCGGCTTCCACTGCCCGTGGCCGCCGTACTTTGCCTCCTCCGGCCCCTGTAGAGGCTCTCCATCCTCTCATGGACACAGCACCGCGATGAGCCCCACAGCTGCGGGGGGAGGAGGCTGTTCGCCCCGGCTGTCTTGGGCCAAAACGACCCCGGACGGAGCGGGGAAATGCACGGACAGCGTTTCCCCTTGCTTCCCAAATACATTTTCTTGCTCGGTCGGAAAAACAGACCGGCTCTCCTCAGCGTAGTCGATTGGGTTTAGGGTTTTTTCCCGGAGCGGAAGAGACCCCCATCTGCCCGGGAGCATAAGCAAACAGCTCCAAGAGCCCGCTCCAGAGGCTGAAGCGGAAGGGCTGACAATTAACATTTCCTCTGGTAGCAGAGATCTGCAGGCAGATCGCTCGGGAAGCGCATCGCCCCCTCCCGCGGCGTGCCCTCGCCGCATCGCACGGTGCCTGCTAAGCACTATGCGCTGTTTGCAGAGGAGATTTCCTTCTGGAATAGCTCTCCCACTGCCCCGGACCCTGCCCCGCACCGCCTCGGGCACGCTCCGCTAGAGCAGCCTGGGGAGCCCCCCAGCACCTCGGTTTGCCCTTTGGCGTCTCCACCTCTCCTCTGCAACCACCTGAAAACAAGCCACCCTAACTCGCTCAGCGCAGCGCCTCTGCCGCTTGCTTTTCCTTTTCCTTTCCCTTTCCCTTTCTCTTCTTCTTCCCCGCCCTGACCTCCCAAACTTCGCTGGTCGGGGCCGAGTCGAGCCCGGCGACCCCCGCACGGCCCGTACGCCTCTCTGTGCTGGGAGCCGCGAGTGCGTCTCTCCGCACCAAGCCTCCGTGACGAGAAAGGCATCGTAGGCAGCCTATAAATAATTTCCATTATGTTCAGCTGACAGCGCGAGGCGATTAATTTTAATAGCTGTATATTTGCCTGTTTCTCCTAATGCTCTGTAATGAGATGAGAAGCCATCCAACCCCAGATGGCTCCAGCCGCCTCGTTATTTATTTATTTTGTGTGTGCGTGTGTGCAAAAGAGGGGCGAAGGGGAGGGGGGGTGGCGATTCCTGCGGGACCGGCAGCCCCCTCCGGAGCTGCCCCTGTCCCCGCCGCTCCCGGTATCGCCCTCGGGACCGCCCGCGGGCCGTAGGAGCCATCATGACACTGCACATTCAGCCGCCGGGGCTCTGCCACTCGTGCGCGGGGCCGTGGCAGGCAGGACCGGGGCCAGCACCGGCTGGGTATTTCGGGAGTGTTTATTTATTCTCTCCGGTCGCTCAGAGAGTGACTGCGGGAGCGCCGGGGGCCGATCGGCGCGGGAGTAAATGCAGCGGATCGATGTCGTTCGGGGTGAGGGGCGGGCGAAGGGGACCACGGATCAAAGCCCATCCTATTAACCTAAATTTCGGCTCTGCGTGGCCTACGGTCCGGGGGCCGGCGGGAGGGTAGCGCTTTGTGGGAGCCGGGAAAGCGACCACGCCGCCCGCCGCCGGCACCAGCCAGCGACGTGGTGGTGGTGTGTGTGTGGCGGTGTGACAAAGCCTCGCCGCGCTGAGCAAGCTGTCCCTCAGCCCAGGCGGCGGGCGGGGGAAGGGAGGGCGAAGGGAGGTTTCGACATGTAGGAACGGCGGAGTGAGTCCCAGATTTGGGGACTCCAAAGCGGGGGGGGGGGGGGGAGAGGGGGGCATTCCCTGGTAGGACGAGGCTGCTTAACCAGGTGGAACACTACCGAGGCGAGCACCTGTGTCTTTTTCTAAAAGGCGTGTACTGATAATTACGAGAGTTAATTGCATTGCTTTGAAGGTCATTTGAAGTTACGGGGCTGTGTTGGTTTTTTTTTTTTTTTTTCAGGCTAGCAGACAATGCCCGTGCACTGTTTTAAATGTAAATCAGAGGGTATCCGCATAAACCTGTATTGTAGGATCGAGGCGTAATGGATTCACTCCGGCTGTGCCTGAGCTCGCCACAATACAGCTGAGCAGCCGAGCTGCGAGCGCGCCGGGGTTTCTCTGCGGAAACGCAGTTGCCGAAGAACATGAAAAGCATTAAATCGTGACGGGAAGGGGGCGACGGGAAGGGGGCGGCGGGGGCGGGGGGGATGCATTTACGGTGGATGGGGGGGAATCTCGGGACCGAAAGATGCGTAGCAGCGGCGCAGCCACCCGTCGCTAACAGCCAGGAAGTTTCTCACCCCGGAGAGACACGGGGCTGGCGTGTCACGCACCGTGGCACCGGCGGGGAGGGCCCTGGCATCGCTCCTCCCGCGGGCGTGGAGAGGCATCGTCTCTTGTTCCCTGGTATGCCCCACCTGGGGCACGGCCGTTCCCAAAGGCTGCTCGCTCATGCGGAGGGCCGGGAGGGAAGGGCTGGTCCCCACGCCCGGAGGACCTTATTTCCATTCCCCGTCCCCTGTATGGGGCAAGTTCCGGCTCGGCCCGATCCAGAGGAATGTAGCATAAGGAAGACTGGCCCTTAGCCCATCCCCACTGCCTCTGAGCCTTCATTAATCGCAGCGCCCGGGGCCGCGGCGTACTGCCGAGCTGGCCTGCCATGAGATTAGCCCCACGCTCCGGGGTACGGCTCTTCCCGGCGGCGCTGACAGCCAGCCCGGCCCCCCTTGCCCCCGCTCCGGCACCTGCGAGCAGTTCCACCGAAGCGAGGACGTGCGCAGGAGTCCGCAGAGAGCCTTTCTTCTCTCCCCCTTTCCCCACTAATAACAGGGCACCGCTCGCAAGACGGTCGCGCCGCACGGAACAAACGTTCATTGATTTCCACCGCGGGGCTGCGGGAGGGACGTGGGGCGCCATGCCGCGCTCCTGGCCACGCAACAGCGGCGGCGAGGGGGGCACGAACCAGGCAGGGACCCGACCGCATCCCAGATGGGGGGGATGTGCACATCCGCGGGGCCGCCTGTAAGGGAAGACGTTCCTCTCCCTAAGGATGTGCCGGTGGTTCGGGGCTGCCTCCCGGACGAGCGGAGGGGCCGCAAGGCGAGCAGCGGCCGCGGAAGATGCGGTCTGTCCCTTCCCGCGATGCCGGGCCACCCTCATGCAGATCGCTCCGTGTCACCTCCCTGATGGCAACCACCACCCGCCTCTCCAGAAAAGTCGTCAGCCCGGTACCGCCGCTTCCCCCGTTGTCCACGGCAACCGGCGTATCTGATTGAACCTCGTTGTAGGCAGTGACACCCGCGTAATGGATCATCCTGTCAGTGCTTTTTTATCACAGGCATTTATTTTGGTCACGGCTGGTGATAACTTTGGTGTTTATCCCTTGTGTCGTTACGGGCCCTGCCGCGATCTCCCTTCCGCCCTCCCTCCCCGGCGGGCGGGCTGGGCGGACAGGCTACTCCGGGACGGCGGCTGCCCCCGCCCGTCCGGGAACTGCTGCGAGGGGTGCCCCCATACCCCCTGGGCTACCGATACCCCCCACTACCGCCCTGGGCTTCCGTGGCCTCGGCTGGGGACGACGGATCGACCTGTTTGGTTTGGTTAAGCGCCCTCCCCCGATCGCCCTGGCCTCTCCGGGGCCGGGTTATCTTGGGTCATGCTGGCGCGGAGCGCCGGGTGCGGTAAGAGGCTCCGGCGGAGCCCTGGTGCAGGAGGGAGCCGGGGGAAGAAAGTGCCGTTCGCAGTTCTCCATCAATCCAGACACTTCAAAAGTAAATAAAGCAGGGCAGGGAAGGGCCTCCAGGGAGGGGAGAGAAGAGGCCTCTGACAGGCGATTGTCCAGGGCGGAGCCAGGGCTATTTCCAGCCCGGGAATAACAACACTTGGGCTGCGGTGGCTCCGACCCGCGTGTCCAGGAAAGACCGGATCGGGGTGTTTGTTTTGCTTTTAATTATTATTTTGACGGCGGGCTGACGCAGCGCAGGCAAACAATAACCCCAAGCTGTCCGAGAGGGGCACCGGGGAGCAGCGCCGCCCCAGCCGGGAGGCAAAGAGCCCAGCGAGGGGGCGGGCGCAGGGCCAGGTTTGCTGCCTCCCGCGGAGGTCGGGGCCGGAGCCACGGGGCCGGGAGGAGCCCGCTGGGGCTGAGGCGGCCGGCCGGGGACGGCCCCGCAGGGAGGCAGCGGGAGGCGGCGCGGGGGTCGGGGGGGCCGGTGAGAAGCAGGACCGGGGCCCCCGGCGAGCTTGCGGGCGGGGGTGTGGGGGGAGGCCGCCGCTCTTATCTGGGTCACTGGGGTTAGAGGGAGCAGCTGATAGAAACAGAGGAGCTGAGCTCCCGCTGCTGCAGAGATAGAGCCGCGATATGGGCCAAGCAGGCACCGAGCTGGAGGAAGGGCGGGAGGGAGGGAAAGAGGGAGGAGGAGGCGGCGGCTCGTTCCGGCTCCCGAGCCGAGCCCAGGTGCGCTGTGGTTTCCCTGCGCTCAGCGCTGTGCTCGGCGGCCCCCCTTCCCTCGCTCCCCATCCCCCGTCCTCCTCCCCGTCTCCCTCCAACGTTTAACCCTTTCCCACCTCCGCAGGGCTGGAGGCTGAGGCGTGCGTTGGCCCGGCCGCGTCCCCTGCGGTTCCCCACTCCCTCCGTGGCAGAGACTGATCACGGTGGGGGAGAAGCGGGGGGGCCCGGGGGGTTTGGCCTTGTGCTGCCGAGCACCGCCCTCGGGCAGCTCCCGGGACCCGGCTTTGTACACACACACACACTCACGCACGCACACACACACCCAGCTGCGCTGAGCCGAGCCAGCCCCGGGCCAGCCACCGCCTGCCGCCGCCGCTGCCCGTGCGGCCGATCTCGGTTACAGCCAGCCACCCAGCGGGGTTGGCTGCTGCAGCCGCCGCCTTCCTCCTCCTCCCCGGTCCCCGCCGCCCTTTTCCTTCCTGCTCGGGCTGAGCTGCCCCGGAGCTCCCCTGGCTCGCCGGCGGCGGCCAGTCCCCGCTCCCGGGCCGCTGCCGGCGGGGAGGCGGATGCGGAGCGCCCGGGTAGGGGAAGGGCTCTCCGAGCGCCCCCATCTCGCGCCCAGCCCTTTAATCAATTTCACCCTATTAATTATTAATTTTACGCCAGTCAAGCTTGCCCAGGAAGAGCGAGGAGGGGGAGGGGAGGCTGATGTCAGTCGGAGGCGGCGGCGGGGCCGTGTGCCAGGCTCCGCGCACAGCCCCGGCCCAGCAAGTTTCGGCTTCGCTGGCTCGGGCAGCTCCGTTCGCCGAGAACCGGGGGAGGCGGCGATTCCCATTCCGGTGAATGATGCGGTCCCCCCCTCGCACACACATCCACACACGCTCTCCCTCTCTCTTTTCCGCTCCCTCCCCTTCTCTCCCCGCCCGCCCCCCGTGTAGACACATCCATACAAGGGCCCATTGCATCGTAGCGATGATGGATCGTGCCTAGCGGGGGTGATTTGGTGTTGATCGCATATTATCACGGGCAGGTTGGACTGGTTGCTGATGGACGGCTTTCTAGCAAGCCGCTCCTTCCGACGCTCGGGGAAGCAGCTCGATCGAAAAAGCAGCTTGCTTTTAACTCCTTCTCTCACCAGCACGCGTAGGGCAAAGCTTAGCATCTGTCACAACAGCTCTCCGGATAGCACTTTTCCCTCCTCCCACTCCGTTTTCGCCGCGGCAGCCCCGCCGCCGGCTGGTTCTCCCCGGCACCGGACGAGCACCGGGCAGGTCGGGGGGGCTGGCGAAGAGGGCTACCCGGCTCCTCCGCGGGCGAGCTGCCTGCCGGGCGGCGCAGTTCCCTGGCGGAGAGAGCTGTACCTGGGGGTCCCCACATCCTCCCAGGGAGAGCCCCCAGCCCGCCGCCCGGGCTCGCTCCCTGCCTGGAGAGAGCTGCTCTGTCTCCCTCTCCTCCTTCTCGCCTGTTTTTTATGTAAGTTCCTGCAGATACAAAGGCAGTTTCGTAATGCCTCCCGTCTGCGAGGGCCAGGGACCTTGGCTAACCTTTCGAAAAACTGATTGCAAGTGCCTGGTAGCGGCCCGCACTGGCAGCACAAGGCACAAGGAGAGGGTCAGCATTTCGGTGACAAGCACCGAGGTAGCCATGGATCCCCTACGAAAGGCCTGCTCGCAGCCTGCCTCCTCAGAAACGCTTCGTGCGAACGCTTATTCTCTGGCGAGAGAGGAGGGCGGTGGAGGGGAGGCTTAACCCTTTCGCTTCGCGCCGCCAGCCGCGTCCCAGCTCCGAGCCGTGCCGTGTCGGTCAGGCCGGGGCTCGGGGCACCTCCGCCAGGACCAGGTCGAGTAATGCCCCGGGATAAACTGCCTCTTCTCCTCGTGATAGTGCAGGACAGGGAGCCACGAACTGTATTTTTATTTGTTTATTATTTATTTTAATTTTTTAAATTTAGTTTAATTTTTTCTTTTTTTTTCCCTTTTTTTTTCTTTTTTTCTTTTTTTTTAACACAGGACTCGAAAGCGATGGTGCAGCGAGCTGCCTCCTTATCTCGCCCTTCGCTGCTACTTTAACTCCTTCCGCCAGGCCCAGCACAGGTTCCTCGGGCCGGGGATTGTTTTCTGTTTGGAAACTGGAGAAGGGGGGAGGCTATCGGCAGGAAAGCAATAGCTCGCTCTCTCTGGAGAGCTGCTCTCCAACAGGCAGCGCCTTGAAATCTATTTAAAGAGAGGGAAAGGCGGGGGGGGGGGGGGGGGGGGGGGAAGAACAAAGGGGGAGGAGGAGGAGGCCGAACCAGAGCCAGCCAGAGAGGGAGAAAGCGATGGATCAGCCGGTTTGCAGCGTACATCAAGCTATCACATCTGTATATGCTCCGATCGATGAAAAGGATGGATAATATTTGTCAGCTGCAGACCTTTTTCTTCACACTTCCCAAAGAAAGGACGGGGGTTGGGGAAAGAGAAGTAATAGGGAGTTTCAAGGCCAGAGGCACTTCCTGGTACAGCCAAATAGGAAAAAAAAAAAGGCTAAGGATTATTATTAATTATTTTTATTATTCTTCAGCAGTCGAAAGGACGATCAGGGGATCGTGCAGCCCTCTCTGCCCGCTTCTTCACGGTCTTACTCCTTCCCCAACCCCCCCGCCTTTTTCTTTCTTTTTTTTATTCGTTTTTTTTTTTTTTTTTTAACTCTTGTTCCTTGCAGGGCTCCAAAGATTTAACCCTTTGCTTGAGGCTTGAGGTGGGTGAAGCAACAAAAGCAGACCGTGAAAGCCTTGGACTGAAAAAAAAACCACCAAAAACAACCAAAAAACGCACCTCAACACAAGCTCAGCGA